>NW_027144345.1:0-38603 GCF_026170545.1 Melanerpes formicivorus | reverse complement strand
CCCTACCTTATTCCTGTGCTGAGATACAGGCTGCTCCAACCTGCTGCAAAATGCTTGATTTCGAGAGTGGGCGAAACTAATGAAAACATTGTTGGGGTAAAACCTAAAGGGAAAGACCTAGCACCAAATCCAATTTGCCATCTGATCTAACTTCTGGAGGCAGTCAAAATGATCCTTAGAATTCTTCCCTACCTTATTCCTGTGCTGAGATACAGGCTGCTCCAACCTGCTGTAAAATGCTTGATTTCGAGAGTGAGCGAAACTAATGAAAACATTGTTGGGGTAAAACCTAAAGGGAAAGACCTAGCACCAAATCCAATTTGCCATCTGATCTAACTTCTGGAGGCAGTCAAAATGATCCTTAGAATTCTTCCCTACCTTATTCCTGTGCTGAGATACAGGCTGCTCCAACCTGCTGTAAAATGCTTGATTTCGAGAGTGAGCGAAACTAATGAAAACATTGTTGGGGTAAAACCTAAAGGGAAAGACCTAGCACCAAATCCAATTTGCCATCTGATCTAACTTCTGGAGGCAGTCAAAATGATCCTTAGAATTCTTCCCTACCTTATTCCTGTGCTGAGATACAGGCTGCTCCAACCTGCTGTAAAATGCTTGATTTCGAGAGTGAGCGAAACTAATGAAAACATTGTTGGGGTAAAACCTAAAGGGAAAGACCTAGCACCAAATCCAATTTGCCATCTGATCTAACTTCTGGAGGCAGTCAAAATGATCCTTAGAATTCTTCCCTACCTTATTCCTGTGCTGAGATACAGGCTGCTCCAACCTGCTGTAAAATGCTTGATTTCGAGAGTGAGCGAAACTAATGAAAACATTGTTGGGGTAAAACCTAAAGGGAAAGGCCTAGCACCAAATCCAATTTGCCATCTGATCTAACTTCTGGAGGCAGTCAAAATGATCCTTAGAATTCTTCCCTACCTTATTCCTGTGCTGAGATACAGGCTGCTCCAACCTGCTGTAAAATGCTTGATTTCAAGAGTGAGCGAAACTAATGAAAACATTGTTGGGGTAAAACCTAAAGGGAAAGACCTAGCACCAAATCCAATTTGCCATCTGATCTAACTTCTGGAGGCAGTCAAAATGATCCTTAGAATTCTTCCCTACCTTATTCCTGTGCTGAGATACAGGCTGCTCCAACCTGCTGTAAAATGCTTGATTTCGAGAGTGAGCGAAACTAATGAAAACATTGTTGGGGTAAAACCTAAAGGGAAAGACCTAGCACCAAATCCAATTTGCCATCTGATCTAACTTCTGGAGGCAGTCAAAATGATCCTTAGAATTCTTCCCTACCTTATTCCTGTGCTGAGATACAGGCTGCTCCAACCTGCTGTAAAATGCTTGATTTCGAGAGTGAGCGAAACTAATGAAAACATTGTTGGGGTAAAACCTAAAGGGAAAGGCCTAGCACCAAATCCAATTTGCCATCTGATCTAACTTCTGGAGGCAGTCAAAATGAGTATTTGAATTCTTTCCCTACCTTATTCCTGTGCTGAGATACAGGCTGCTCCAACCTGCTGTAAACTGCTTGATTTCGAGAGTGAGCGAAACTAATGAAAACATTGTTGGGGTAAAACCTAAAGGGAAAGACCTAGCACCAAATCCAATTTGCCATCTGATCTAACTTCTGGAGGCAGTCAAAATGATCCTTAGAATTCTTCCCTACCTTATTCCTGTGCTGAGATACAGGCTGCTCCAACCTGCTGTAAAATGCTTGATTTCGAGAGTGAGCGAAACTAATGAAAACATTGTTGGGGTAAAACCTAAAGGGAAAGACCTAGCACCAAATCCAATTTGCCATCTGATCTAACTTCTGGAGGCAGTCAAAATGATCCTTAGAATTCTTCCCTACCTTATTCCTGTGCTGAGATACAGGCTGCTCCAACCTGCTGTAAAATGCTTGATTTCGAGAGTGAGCGAAACTAATGAAAACATTGTTGGGGTAAAACCTAAAGGGAAAGACCTAGCACCAAATCCAATTTGCCATCTGATCTAACTTCTGGAGGCAGTCAAAATGATCCTTAGAATTCTTCCCTACCTTATTCCTGTGCTGAGATACAGGCTGCTCCAACCTGCTGTAAAATGCTTGATTTCGAGAGTGAGCGAAACTAATGAAAACATTGTTGGGGTAAAACCTAAAGGGAAAGACCTAGCACCAAATCCAATTTGCCATCTGATCTAACTTCTGGAGGCAGTCAAAATGATCCTCAGAATTCTTCCCTACCTTATTCCTGTGCTGAGATACAGGCTGCTCCAACCTGCTGTAAAATGCTTGATTTCGAGAGTGAGCGAAACTAATGAAAACATTGTTGGGGTAAAACCTAAAGGGAAAGACCTAGCACCAAATCCAATTTGCCATCTGATCTAACTTCTGGAGGCAGTCAAAATGATCCTTAGAATTCTTCCCTACCTTATTCCTGTGCTGAGATACAGGCTGCTCCAACCTGCTGTAAAATGCTTGATTTCGAGAGTGAGCGAAACTAATGAAAACATTGTTGGGGTAAAACCTAAAGGGAAAGGCCTAGCACCAAATCCAATTTGCCATCTGATCTAACTTCTGGAGGCAGTCAAAATGAGTATTTGAATTCTTCCCTACCTTATTCCTGTGCTGAGATACAGGCTGCTCCAACCTGCTGTAAAATGCTTGATTTCGAGAGTGAGCGAAACTAATGAAAACATTGTTGGGGTAAAACCTAAAGGGAAAGACCTAGCACCAAATCCAATTTGCCATCTGATCTAACTTCTGGAGGCAGTCAAAATGATCCTTAGAATTCTTCCCTACCTTATTCCTGTGCTGAGATACAGGCTGCTCCAACCTGCTGTAAAATGCTTGATTTCGAGAGTGAGCGAAACTAATGAAAACATTGTTGGGGTAAAACCTAAAGGGAAAGACCTAGCACCAAATCCAATTTGCCATCTGATCTAACTTCTGGAGGCAGTCAAAATGATCCTCAGAATTCTTCCCTACCTTATTCCTGTGCTGAGATACAGGCTGCTCCAACCTGCTGTAAAATGCTTGATTTCGAGAGTGAGCGAAACTAATGAAAACATTGTTGGGGTAAAACCTAAAGGGAAAGACCTAGCACCAAATCCAATTTACCATCTGATCTAACTTCTGGAGGCAGTCAAAATGAGCCTTAGAATTCTTCCCTACCTTATTCCTGTGCTGAGATACAGGCTGCTCCAACCTGCTGTAAAATGCTTGATTTCGAGAGTGAGCGAAACTAATGAAAACATTGTTGGGGTAAAACCTAAAGGGAAAGGCCTAGCACCAAATCCAATTTGCCATCTGATCTAACTTCTGGAGGCAGTCAAAATGATCCTTAGAATTCTTCCCTACCTTATTCCTGTGCTGAGATACAGGCTGCTCCAACCTGCTGTAAAATGCTTGATTTCGAGAGTGAGCGAAACTAATGAAAACATTGTTGGGGTAAAACCTAAAGGGAAAGACCTAGCACCAAATCCAATTTGCCATCTGATCTAACTTCTGGAGGCAGTCAAAATGATCCTTAGAATTCTTCCCTACCTTATTCCTGTGCTGAGATACAGGCTGCTCCAACCTGCTGTAAAATGCTTGATTTCGAGAGTGAGCGAAACTAATGAAAACATTGTTGGGGTAAAACCTAAAGGGAAAGACCTAGCACCAAATCCAATTTGCCATCTGATCTAACTTCTGGAGGCAGTCAAAATGAGTATTTGAATTCTTCCCTACCTTATTCCTGTGCTGAGATACAGGCTGCTCCAACCTGCTGTAAAATGCTTGATTTCGAGAGTGAGCGAAACTAATGAAAACATTGTTGGGGTAAAACCTAAAGGGAAAGACCTAGCACCAAATCCAATTTGCCATCTGATCTAACTTCTGGAGGCAGTCAAAATGATCCTTAGAATTCTTCCCTACCTTATTCCTGTGCTGAGATACAGGCTGCTCCAACCTGCTGTAAAATGCTTGATTTCGAGAGTGAGCGAAACTAATGAAAACATTGTTGGGGTAAAACCTAAAGGGAAAGGCCTAGCACCAAATCCAATTTGCCATCTGATCTAACTTCTGGAGGGAGTCAAAATGAGTATTTGAATTCTTCCCTACCTTATTCCTGTGCTGAGATACAGGCTGCTCCAACCTGCTGTAAAATGCTTGATTTCGAGAGTGAGCGAAACTAATGAAAACATTGTTGGGGTAAAACCTAAAGGGAAAGACCTAGCACCAAATCCAATTTGCCATCTGATCTAACTTCTGGAGGCAGTCAAAATGAGTATTTGAATTCTTCCCTACCTTATTCCTGTGCTGAGATACAGGCTGCTCCAACCTGCTGTAAAATGCTTGATTTCGAGAGTGAGCGAAACTAATGAAAACATTGTTGGGGTAAAACCTAAAGGGAAAGACCTAGCACCAAATCCAATTTGCCATCTGATCTAACTTCTGGAGGCAGTCAAAATGATCCTTAGAATTCTTCCCTACCTTATTCCTGTGCTGAGATACAGGCTGCTCCAACCTGCTGTAAAATGCTTGATTTCGAGAGTGAGCGAAACTAATGAAAACATTGTTGGGGTAAAACCTAAAGGGAAAGACCTAGCACCAAATCCAATTTACCATCTGATCTAACTTCTGGAGGCAGTCAAAATGAGCCTTAGAATTCTTCCCTACCTTATTCCTGTGCTGAGATACAGGCTGCTCCAACCTGCTGTAAAATGCTTGATTTCGAGAGTGAGCGAAACTAATGAAAACATTGTTGGGGTAAAACCTAAAGGGAAAGGCCTAGCACCAAATCCAATTTGCCATCTGATCTAACTTCTGGAGGCAGTCAAAATGATCCTTAGAATTCTTCCCTACCTTATTCCTGTGCTGAGATACAGGCTGCTCCAACCTGCTGTAAAAATGCTTGATTTCGAGAGTGAGCGAAACTAATGAAAACATTGTTGGGGTAAAACCTAAAGGGAAAGACCTAGCACCAAATCCAATTTGCCATCTGATCTAACTTCTGGAGGCAGTCAAAATGAGTATTTGAATTCTTCCCTACCTTATTCCTGTGCTGAGATACAGGCTGCTCCAACCTGCTGTAAAATGCTTGATTTCGAGAGTGAGCGAAACTAATGAAAACATTGTTGGGGTAAAACCTAAAGGGAAAGACCTAGCACCAAATCCAATTTGCCATATGATCTAACTTCTGGAGGCAGTCAAAATGATCCTTAGAATTCTTCCCTACCTTATTCCTGTGCTGAGATACAGGCTGCTCCAACCTGCTGTAAAATGCTTGATTTCGAGAGTGAGCGAAACTAATGAAAACATTGTTGGGGTAAAACCTAAAGGGAAAGACCTAGCACCAAATCCAATTTGCCATCTGATCTAACTTCTGGAGGCAGTCAAAATGATCCTTAGAATTCTTCCCTACCTTATTCCTGTGCTGAGATACAGGCTGCTCCAACCTGCTGTAAAATGCTTGATTTCGAGAGTGAGCGAAACTAATGAAAACATTGTTGGGGTAAAACCTAAAGGGAAAGACCTAGCACCAAATCCAATTTGCCATCTGATCTAACTTCTGGAGGCAGTCAAAATGAGTATTTGAATTCTTCCCTACCTTATTCCTGTGCTGAGATACAGGCTGCTCCAACCTGCTGTAAAATGCTTGATTTCGAGAGTGAGCGAAACTAATGAAAACATTGTTGGGGTAAAACCTAAAGGGAAAGACCTAGCACCAAATCCAATTTGCCATCTGATCTAACTTCTGGAGGCAGTCAAAATGATCCTTAGAATTCTTCCCTACCTTATTCCTGTGCTGAGATACAGGCTGCTCCAACCTGCTGTAAAATGCTTGATTTCGAGAGTGGGCGAAACTAATGAAAACATTGTTGGGGTAAAACCTAAAGGGAAAGACCTAGCACCAAATCCAATTTGCCATCTGATCTAACTTCTGGAGGCAGTCAAAATGAGTATTTGAATTCTTCCCTACCTTATTCCTGTGCTGAGATACAGGCTGCTCCAACCTGCTGTAAAATGCTTGATTTCGAGAGTGAGCGAAACTAATGAAAACATTGTTGGGGTAAAACCTAAAGGGAAAGACCTAGCACCAAATCCAATTTGCCATCTGATCTACCTTCTGGAGGCAGTCAAAATGAGTATTTGAATTCTTCCCTACCTTATTCCTGTGCTGAGATACAGGCTGCTCCAACCTGCTGTAAAATGCTTGATTTCGAGAGTGGGCGAAACTAATGAAAACATTGTTGGGGTAAAACCTAAAGGGAAAGACCTAGCACCAAATCCAATTTGCCATCTGATCTAACTTCTGGAGGCAGTCAAAATGAGTATTTGAATTCTTCCCTACCTTATTCCTGTGCTGAGATACAGGCTGCTCCAACCTGCTGTAAAATGCTTGATTTCGAGAGTGAGCGAAACTAATGAAAACATTGTTGGGGTAAAACCTAAAGGGAAAGACCTAGCACCAAATCCAATTTGCCATCTGATCTAACTTCTGGAGGCAGTCAAAATGATCCTTAGAATTCTTCCCTACCTTATTCCTGTGCTGAGATACAGGCTGCTCCAACCTGCTGTAAAATGCTTGATTTCGAGAGTGAGCGAAACTAATGAAAACATTGTTGGGGTAAAACCTAAAGGGAAAGGCCTAGCACCAAATCCAATTTGCCATCTGATCTAACTTCTGGAGGCAGTCAAAATGATCCTTAGAATTCTTCCCTACCTTATTCCTGTGCTGAGATACAGGCTGCTCCAACCTGCTGTAAAATGCTTGATTTCGAGAGTGAGCGAAACTAATGAAAACATTGTTGGGGTAAAACCTAAAGGGAAAGACCTAGCACCAAATCCAATTTGCCATCTGATCTAACTTCTGGAGGCAGTCAAAATGATCCTTAGAATTCTTCCCTACCTTATTCCTGTGCTGAGATACAGGCTGCTCCAACCTGCTGTAAAATGCTTGATTTCGAGAGTGAGCGAAACTAATGAAAACATTGTTGGGGTAAAACCTAAAGGGAAAGACCTAGCACCAAATCCAATTTGCCATCTGATCTAACTTCTGGAGGCAGTCAAAATGATCCTTAGAATTCTTCCCTACCTTATTCCTGTGCTGAGATACAGGCTGCTCCAACCTGCTGTAAAATGCTTGATTTCGAGAGTGAGCGAAACTAATGAAAACATTGTTGGGGTAAAACCTAAAGGGAAAGACCTAGCACCAAATCCAATTTGCCATCTGATCTAACTTCTGGAGGCAGTCAAAATGATCCTTAGAATTCTTCCCTACCTTATTCCTGTGCTGAGATACAGGCTGCTCCAACCTGCTGTAAAATGCTTGATTTCGAGAGTGAGCGAAACTAATGAAAACATTGTTGGGGTAAAACCTAAAGGGAAAGACCTAGCACCAAATCCAATTTGCCATCTGATCTAACTTCTGGAGGCAGTCAAAATGAGTATTTGAATTCTTCCCTACCTTATTCCTGTGCTGAGATACAGGCTGCTCCAACCTGCTGTAAAATGCTTGATTTCGAGAGTGAGCGAAACTAATGAAAACATTGTTGGGGTAAAACCTAAAGGGAAAGACCTAGCACCAAATCCAATTTGCCATCTGATCTAACTTCTGGAGGCAGTCAAAATGATCCTTAGAATTCTTCCCTACCTTATTCCTGTGCTGAGATACAGGCTGCTCCAACCTGCTGTAAAATGCTTGATTTCGAGAGTGGGCGAAACTAATGAAAACATTGTTGGGGTAAAACCTAAAGGGAAAGACCTAGCACCAAATCCAATTTGCCATCTGATCTAACTTCTGGAGGCAGTCAAAATGATCCTTAGAATTCTTCCCTACCTTATTCCTGTGCTGAGATACAGGCTGCTCCAACCTGCTGTAAAATGCTTGATTTCGAGAGTGAGCGAAACTAATGAAAACATTGTTGGGGTAAAACCTAAAGGGAAAGACCTAGCACCAAATCCAATTTGCCATCTGATCTAACTTCTGGAGGCAGTCAAAATGATCCTTAGAATTCTTCCCTACCTTATTCCTGTGCTGAGATACAGGCTGCTCCAACCTGCTGTAAAATGCTTGATTTCGAGAGTGAGCGAAACTAATGAAAACATTGTTGGGGTAAAACCTAAAGGGAAAGACCTAGCACCAAATCCAATTTGCCATCTGATCTAACTTCTGGAGGCAGTCAAAATGATCCTTAGAATTCTTCCCTACCTTATTCCTGTGCTGAGATACAGGCTGCTCCAACCTGCTGTAAAATGCTTGATTTCGAGAGTGAGCGAAACTAATGAAAACATTGTTGGGGTAAAACCTAAAGGGAAAGACCTAGCACCAAATCCAATTTGCCATCTGATCTAACTTCTGGAGGCAGTCAAAATGAGCCTTAGAATTCTTCCCTACCTTATTCCTGTGCTGAGATACAGGCTGCTCCAACCTGCTGTAAAATGCTTGATTTCGAGAGTGAGCGAAACTAATGAAAACATTGTTGGGGTAAAACCTAAAGGGAAAGGCCTAGCACCAAATTGCATTGGCCATCTGATCTAACTTCTGGAGGCAGTCAAAATGAGTATTTGAATTCTTCCCTACCTTATTCCTGTGCTGAGATACAGGCTGCTCCAACCTGCTGTAAAATGCTTGATTTCGAGAGTGAGCGAAACTAATGAAAACATTGTTGGGGTAAAACCTAAAGGGAAAGACCTAGCACCAAATCCAATTTGCCATCTGATCTAACTTCTGGAGGCAGTCAAAATGATCCTTAGAATTCTTCCCTACCTTATTCCTGTGCTGAGATACAGGCTGCTCCAACCTGCTGTAAAATGCTTGATTTCGAGAGTGAGCGAAACTAATGAAAACATTGTTGGGGTAAAACCTAAAGGGAAAGGCCTAGCACCAAATCCAATTTGCCATCTGATCTAACTTCTGGAGGCAGTCAAAATGATCCTTAGAATTCTTCCCTACCTTATTCCTGTGCTGAGATACAGGCTGCTCCAACCTGCTGTAAAATGCTTGATTTCGAGAGTGAGCGAAACTAATGAAAACATTGTTGGGGTAAAACCTAAAGGGAAAGACCTAGCACCAAATCCAATTTGCCATCTGATCTAACTTCTGGAGGCAGTCAAAATGATCCTTAGAATTCTTCCCTACCTTATTCCTGTGCTGAGATACAGGCTGCTCCAACCTGCTGTAAAATGCTTGATTTCGAGAGTGAGCGAAACTAATGAAAACATTGTTGGGGTAAAACCTAAAGGGAAAGACCTAGCACCAAATCCAATTTGCCATCTGATCTAACTTCTGGAGGCAGTCAAAATGATCCTTAGAATTCTTCCCTACCTTATTCCTGTGCTGAGATACAGGCTGCTCCAACCTGCTGTAAAATGCTTGATTTCGAGAGTGAGCGAAACTAATGAAAACATTGTTGGGGTAAAACCTAAAGGGAAAGACCTAGCACCAAATCCAATTTGCCATCTGATCTAACTTCTGGAGGCAGTCAAAATGATCCTTAGAATTCTTCCCTACCTTATTCCTGTGCTGAGATACAGGCTGCTCCAACCTGCTGTAAAATGCTTGATTTCGAGAGTGAGCGAAACTAATGAAAACATTGTTGGGGTAAAACCTAAAGGGAAAGACCTAGCACCAAATCCAATTTGCCATCTGATCTAACTTCTGGAGGCAGTCAAAATGATCCTTAGAATTCTTCCCTACCTTATTCCTGTGCTGAGATACAGGCTGCTCCAACCTGCTGTAAAATGCTTGATTTCGAGAGTGAGCGAAACTAATGAAAACATTGTTGGGGTAAAACCTAAAGGGAAAGACCTAGCACCAAATCCAATTTGCCATCTGATCTAACTTCTGGAGGCAGTCAAAATGATCCTTAGAATTCTTCCCTACCTTATTCCTGTGCTGAGATACAGGCTGCTCCAACCTGCTGTAAAATGCTTGATTTCGAGAGTGAGCGAAACTAATGAAAACATTGTTGGGGTAAAACCTAAAGGGAAAGACCTAGCACCAAATCCAATTTGCCATCTGATCTAACTTCTGGAGGCAGTCAAAATGATCCTTAGAATTCTTCCCTACCTTATTCCTGTGCTGAGATACAGGCTGCTCCAACCTGCTGTAAAATGCTTGATTTCGAGAGTGAGCGAAACTAATGAAAACATTGTTGGGGTAAAACCTAAAGGGAAAGGCCTAGCACCAAATCCAATTTGCCATCTGATCTAACTTCTGGAGGCAGTCAAAATGAGTATTTGAATTCTTCCCTACCTTATTCCTGTGCTGAGATACAGGCTGCTCCAACCTGCTGTAAAATGCTTGATTTCGAGAGTGAGCGAAACTAATGAAAACATTGTTGGGGTAAAACCTAAAGGGAAAGACCTAGCACCAAATTGCATTGGCCATCTGATCTAACTTCTGGAGGCAGTCAAAATGAGTATTTGAATTCTTCCCTACCTTATTCCTGTGCTGAGATACAGGCTGCTCCAACCTGCTGTAAAATGCTTGATTTCGAGAGTGAGCGAAACTAATGAAAACATTGTTGGGGTAAAACCTAAAGGGAAAGGCCTAGCACCAAATCCAATTTGCCATCTGATCTAACTTCTGGAGGCAGTCAAAATGATCCTTAGAATTCTTCCCTACCTTATTCCTGTGCTGAGATACAGGCTGCTCCAACCTGCTGTAAAATGCTTGATTTCGAGAGTGAGCGAAACTAATGAAAACATTGTTGGGGTAAAACCTAAAGGGAAAGACCTAGCACCAAATCCAATTTGCCATCTGATCTAACTTCTGGAGGCAGTCAAAATGATCCTTAGAATTCTTCCCTACCTTATTCCTGTGCTGAGATACAGGCTGCTCCAACCTGCTGTAAAATGCTTGATTTCGAGAGTGAGCGAAACTAATGAAAACATTGTTGGGGTAAAACCTAAAGGGAAAGACCTAGCACCAAATCCAATTTGCCATCTGATCTAACTTCTGGAGGCAGTCAAAATGATCCTTAGAATTCTTCCCTACCTTATTCCTGTGCTGAGATACAGGCTGCTCCAACCTGCTGTAAAATGCTTGATTTCGAGAGTGAGCGAAACTAATGAAAACATTGTTGGGGTAAAACCTAAAGGGAAAGGCCTAGCACCAAATCCAATTTGCCATCTGATCTAACTTCTGGAGGCAGTCAAAATGAGTATTTGAATTCTTCCCTACCTTATTCCTGTGCTGAGATACAGGCTGCTCCAACCTGCTGTAAAATGCTTGATTTCGAGAGTGAGCGAAACTAATGAAAACATTGTTGGGGTAAAACCTAAAGGGAAAGACCTAGCACCAAATCCAATTTGCCATCTGATCTAACTTCTGGAGGCAGTCAAAATGATCCTTAGAATTCTTCCCTACCTTATTCCTGTGCTGAGATACAGGCTGCTCCAACCTGCTGTAAAATGCTTGATTTCGAGAGTGAGCGAAACTAATGAAAACATTGTTGGGGTAAAACCTAAAGGGAAAGACCTAGCACCAAATCCAATTTGCCATCTGATCTAACTTCTGGAGGCAGTCAAAATGATCCTTAGAATTCTTCCCTACCTTATTCCTGTGCTGAGATACAGGCTGCTCCAACCTGCTGTAAAATGCTTGATTTCGAGAGTGAGCGAAACTAATGAAAACATTGTTGGGGTAAAACCTAAAGGGAAAGACCTAGCACCAAATCCAATTTGCCATCTGATCTAACTTCTGGAGGCAGTCAAAATGATCCTTAGAATTCTTCCCTACCTTATTCCTGTGCTGAGATACAGGCTGCTCCAACCTGCTGTAAAATGCTTGATTTCGAGAGTGAGCGAAACTAATGAAAACATTGTTGGGGTAAAACCTAAAGGGAAAGACCTAGCACCAAATTGCATTGGCCATCTGATCTAACTTCTGGAGGCAGTCAAAATGAGTATTTGAATTCTTCCCTACCTTATTCCTGTGCTGAGATACAGGCTGCTCCAACCTGCTGTAAAATGCTTGATTTCGAGAGTGAGCGAAACTAATGAAAACATTGTTGGGGTAAAACCTAAAGGGAAAGGCCTAGCACCAAATCCAATTTGCCATCTGATCTAACTTCTGGAGGCAGTCAAAATGATCCTTAGAATTCTTCCCTACCTTATTCCTGTGCTGAGATACAGGCTGCTCCAACCTGCTGTAAAATGCTTGATTTCGAGAGTGAGCGAAACTAATGAAAACATTGTTGGGGTAAAACCTAAAGGGAAAGACCTAGCACCAAATCCAATTTGCCATCTGATCTAACTTCTGGAGGCAGTCAAAATGATCCTTAGAATTCTTCCCTACCTTATTCCTGTGCTGAGATACAGGCTGCTCCAACCTGCTGTAAAATGCTTGATTTCGAGAGTGAGCGAAACTAATGAAAACATTGTTGGGGTAAAACCTAAAGGGAAAGACCTAGCACCAAATCCAATTTGCCATCTGATCTAACTTCTGGAGGCAGTCAAAATGATCCTTAGAATTCTTCCCTACCTTATTCCTGTGCTGAGATACAGGCTGCTCCAACCTGCTGTAAAATGCTTGATTTCGAGAGTGAGCGAAACTAATGAAAACATTGTTGGGGTAAAACCTAAAGGGAAAGGCCTAGCACCAAATCCAATTTGCCATCTGATCTAACTTCTGGAGGCAGTCAAAATGATCCTTAGAATTCTTCCCTACCTTATTCCTGTGCTGAGATACAGGCTGCTCCAACCTGCTGTAAAATGCTTGATTTCGAGAGTGAGCGAAACTAATGAAAACATTGTTGGGGTAAAACCTAAAGGGAAAGACCTAGCACCAAATCCAATTTGCCATCTGATCTAACTTCTGGAGGCAGTCAAAATGATCCTTAGAATTCTTCCCTACCTTATTCCTGTGCTGAGATACAGGCTGCTCCAACCTGCTGTAAAATGCTTGATTTCGAGAGTGAGCGAAACTAATGAAAACATTGTTGGGGTAAAACCTAAAGGGAAAGGCCTAGCACCAAATTGCATTGGCCATCTGATCTAACTTCTGGAGGCAGTCAAAATGAGTATTTGAATTCTTCCCTACCTTATTCCTGTGCTGAGATACAGGCTGCTCCAACCTGCTGTAAAATGCTTGATTTCGAGAGTGAGCGAAACTAATGAAAACATTGTTGGGGTAAAACCTAAAGGGAAAGACCTAGCACCAAATCCAATTTGCCATCTGATCTAACTTCTGGAGGCAGTCAAAATGATCCTTAGAATTCTTCCCTACCTTATTCCTGTGCTGAGATACAGGCTGCTCCAACCTGCTGTAAAATGCTTGATTTTGAGAGTGAGCGAAACTAATGAAAACATTGTTGGGGTAAAACCTAAAGGGAAAGACCTAGCACCAAATCCAATTTGCCATCTGATCTAACTTCTGGAGGCAGTCAAAATGATCCTTAGAATTCTTCCCTACCTTATTCCTGTGCTGAGATACAGGCTGCTCCAACCTGCTGTAAAATGCTTGATTTCGAGAGTGAGCGAAACTAATGAAAACATTGTTGGGGTAAAACCTAAAGGGAAAGACCTAGCACCAAATCCAATTTGCCATCTGATCTAACTTCTGGAGGCAGTCAAAATGATCCTTAGAATTCTTCCCTACCTTATTCCTGTGCTGAGATACAGGCTGCTCCAACCTGCTGTAAAATGCTTGATTTCGAGAGTGAGCGAAACTAATGAAAACATTGTTGGGGTAAAACCTAAAGGGAAAGACCTAGCACCAAATCCAATTTGCCATCTGATCTAACTTCTGGAGGCAGTCAAAATGATCCTTAGAAATCTTCCCTACCTTATTCCTGTGCTGAGATACAGGCTGCTCCAACCTGCTGTAAAATGCTTGATTTCGAGAGTGAGCGAAACTAATGAAAACATTGTTGGGGTAAAACCTAAAGGGAAAGGCCTAGCACCAAATCCAATTTGCCATCTGATCTAACTTCTGGAGGCAGTCAAAATGATCCTTAGAATTCTTCCCTACCTTATTCCTGTGCTGAGATACAGGCTGCTCCAACCTGCTGTAAAATGCTTGATTTCGAGAGTGAGCGAAACTAATGAAAACATTGTTGGGGTAAAACCTAAAGGGAAAGACCTAGCACCAAATCCAATTTGCCATCTGATCTAACTTCTGGAGGCAGTCAAAATGATCCTTAGAATTCTTCCCTACCTTATTCCTGTGCTGAGATACAGGCTGCTCCAACCTGCTGTAAAATGCTTGATTTCGAGAGTGAGCGAAACTAATGAAAACATTGTTGGGGTAAAACCTAAAGGGAAAGACCTAGCACCAAATCCAATTTGCCATCTGATCTAACTTCTGGAGGCAGTCAAAATGATCCTTAGAATTCTTCCCTACCTTATTCCTGTGCTGAGATACAGGCTGCTCCAACCTGCTGTAAAATGCTTGATTTCGAGAGTGAGCGAAACTAATGAAAACATTGTTGGGGTAAAACCTAAAGGGAAAGACCTAGCACCAAATCCAATTTGCCATCTGATCTAACTTCTGGAGGCAGTCAAAATGAGTATTTGAATTCTTCCCTACCTTATTCCTGTGCTGAGATACAGGCTGCTCCAACCTGCTGTAAAATGCTTGATTTCGAGAGTGAGCGAAACTAATGAAAACATTGTTGGGGTAAAACCTAAAGGGAAAGACCTAGCACCAAATCCAATTTGCCATCTGATCTAACTTCTGGAGGCAGTCAAAATGATCCTTAGAATTCTTCCCTACCTTATTCCTGTGCTGAGATACAGGCTGCTCCAACCTGCTGTAAAATGCTTGATTTCGAGAGTGAGCGAAACTAATGAAAACATTGTTGGGGTAAAACCTAAAGGGAAAGGCCTAGCACCAAATTGCATTGGCCATCTGATCTAACTTCTGGAGGCAGTCAAAATGAGTATTTGAATTCTTCCCTACCTTATTCCTGTGCTGAGATACAGGCTGCTCCAACCTGCTGTAAAATGCTTGATTTCGAGAGTGAGCGAAACTAATGAAAACATTGTTGGGGTAAAACCTAAAGGGAAAGACCTAGCACCAAATCCAATTTGCCATCTGATCTAACTTCTGGAGGCAGTCAAAATGATCCTTAGAATTCTTCCCTACCTTATTCCTGTGCTGAGATACAGGCTGCTCCAACCTGCTGTAAAATGCTTGATTTCGAGAGTGAGCGAAACTAATGAAAACATTGTTGGGGTAAAACCTAAAGGGAAAGACCTAGCACCAAATCCAATTTGCCATCTGATCTAACTTCTGGAGGCAGTCAAAATGATCCTTAGAATTCTTCCCTACCTTATTCCTGTGCTGAGATACAGGCTGCTCCAACCTGCTGTAAAATGCTTGATTTCGAGAGTGAGCGAAACTAATGAAAACATTGTTGGGGTAAAACCTAAAGGGAAAGGCCTAGCACCAAATTGCATTGGCCATCTGATCTAACTTCTGGAGGCAGTCAAAATGAGTATTTGAATTCTTCCCTACCTTATTCCTGTGCTGAGATACAGGCTGCTCCAACCTGCTGTAAAATGCTTGATTTCGAGAGTGAGCGAAACTAATGAAAACATTGTTGGGGTAAAACCTAAAGGGAAAGACCTAGCACCAAATCCAATTTGCCATCTGATCTAACTTCTGGAGGCAGTCAAAATGATCCTTAGAATTCTTCCCTACCTTATTCCTGTGCTGAGATACAGGCTGCTCCAACCTGCTGTAAAATGCTTGATTTCGAGAGTGAGCGAAACTAATGAAAACATTGTTGGGGTAAAACCTAAAGGGAAAGACCTAGCACCAAATCCAATTTGCCATCTGATCTAACTTCTGGAGGCAGTCAAAATGATCCTTAGAATTCTTCCCTACCTTATTCCTGTGCTGAGATACAGGCTGCTCCAACCTGCTGTAAAATGCTTGATTTCGAGAGTGAGCGAAACTAATGAAAACATTGTTGGGGTAAAACCTAAAGGGAAAGACCTAGCACCAAATCCAATTTGCCATCTGATCTAACTTCTGGAGGCAGTCAAAATGATCCTTAGAATTCTTCCCTACCTTATTCCTGTGCTGAGATACAGGCTGCTCCAACCTGCTGTAAAATGCTTGATTTCGAGAGTGAGCGAAACTAATGAAAACATTGTTGGGGTAAAACCTAAAGGGAAAGACCTAGCACCAAATCCAATTTGCCATCTGATCTAACTTCTGGAGGCAGTCAAAATGATCCTTAGAATTCTTCCCTACCTTATTCCTGTGCTGAGATACAGGCTGCTCCAACCTGCTGTAAAATGCTTGATTTCGAGAGTGAGCGAAACTAATGAAAACATTGTTGGGGTAAAACCTAAAGGGAAAGACCTAGCACCAAATCCAATTTGCCATCTGATCTAACTTCTGGAGGCAGTCAAAATGATCCTTAGAATTCTTCCCTACCTTATTCCTGTGCTGAGATACAGGCTGCTCCAACCTGCTGTAAAATGCTTGATTTCGAGAGTGAGCGAAACTAATGAAAACATTGTTGGGGTAAAACCTAAAGGGAAAGACCTAGCACCAAATCCAATTTGCCATCTGATCTAACTTCTGGAGGCAGTCAAAATGATCCTTAGAATTCTTCCCTACCTTATTCCTGTGCTGAGATACAGGCTGCTCCAACCTGCTGTAAAATGCTTGATTTCGAGAGTGAGCGAAACTAATGAAAACATTGTTGGGGTAAAACCTAAAGGGAAAGACCTAGCACCAAATCCAATTTGCCATCTGATCTAACTTCTGGAGGCAGTCAAAATGAGTATTTGAATTCTTCCCTACCTTATTCCTGTGCTGAGATACAGGCTGCTCCAACCTGCTGTAAAATGCTTGATTTCGAGAGTGAGCGAAACTAATGAAAACATTGTTGGGGTAAAACCTAAAGGGAAAGACCTAGCACCAAATCCAATTTGCCATCTGATCTAACTTCTGGAGGCAGTCAAAATGATCCTTAGAATTCTTCCCTACCTTATTCCTGTGCTGAGATACAGGCTGCTCCAACCTGCTGTAAAATGCTTGATTTCGAGAGTGAGCGAAACTAATGAAAACATTGTTGGGGTAAAACCTAAAGGGAAAGGCCTAGCACCAAATTGCATTGGCCATCTGATCTAACTTCTGGAGGCAGTCAAAATGAGTATTTGAATTCTTCCCTACCTTATTCCTGTGCTGAGATACAGGCTGCTCCAACCTGCTGTAAAATGCTTGATTTCGAGAGTGAGCGAAACTAATGAAAACATTATTGGGGTAAAACCTAAAGGGAAAGACCTAGCACCAAATCCAATTTGCCATCTGATCTAACTTCTGGAGGCAGTCAAAATGATCCTTAGAATTCTTCCCTACCTTATTCCTGTGCTGAGATACAGGCTGCTCCAACCTGCTGTAAAATGCTTGATTTCGAGAGTGAGCGAAACTAATGAAAACATTGTTGGGGTAAAACCTAAAGGGAAAGACCTAGCACCAAATCCAATTTGCCATCTGATCTAACTTCTGGAGGCAGTCAAAATGATCCTTAGAATTCTTCCCTACCTTGTTCCTGTGCTGAGATACAGGCTGCTCCAACCTGCTGTAAAATGCTTGATTTCGAGAGTGAGCGAAACTAATGAAAACATAGTTGGGGTAAAACCTAAAGGGAAAGACCTAGCACCAAATCCAATTTGCCATCTGATCTAACTTCTGGAGGCAGTCAAAATGATCCTTAGAATTCTTCCCTACCTTATTCCTGTGCTGAGATACAGGCTGCTCCAACCTGCTGTAAAATGCTTGATTTCGAGAGCGAGCGAAACTAATGAAAACATTGTTGGGGTAAAACCTAAAGGGAAAGACCTAGCACCAAATCCAATTTGCCATCTGATCTAACTTCTGGAGGCAGTCAAAATGATCCTTAGAATTCTTCCCTACCTTGTTCCTGTGCTGAGATACAGGCTGCTCCAACCTGCTGTAAAATGCTTGATTTCGAGAGTGAGCGAAACTAATGAAAACATTGTTGGGGTAAAACCTAAAGGGAAAGACCTAGCACCAAATCCAATTTGCCATCTGATCTAACTTCTGGAGGCAGTCAAAATGATCCTTAGAATTCTTCCCTACCTTATTCCTGTGCTGAGATACAGGCTGCTCCAACCTGCTGTAAAATGCTTGATTTCGAGAGCGAGCGAAACTAATGAAAACATTGTTGGGGTAAAACCTAAAGGGAAAGACCTAGCACCAAATCCAATTTGCCATCTGATCTAACTTCTGGAGGCAGTCAAAATGAGTATTTGAATTCTTCCCTACCTTATTCCTGTGCTGAGATACAGGCTGCTCCAACCTGCTGTAAAATGCTTGATTTCGAGAGTGAGCGAAACTAATGAAAACATTGTTGGGGTAAAACCTAAAGGGAAAGACCTAGCACCAAATCCAATTTGCCATCTGATCTAACTTCTGGAGGCAGTCAAAATGATCCTTAGAATTCTTCCCTACCTTATTCCTGTGCTGAGATACAGGCTGCTCCAACCTGCTGTAAAATGCTTGATTTCGAGAGTGAGCGAAACTAATGAAAACATTGTTGGGGTAAAACCTAAAGGGAAAGACCTAGCACCAAATCCAATTTGCCATCTGATCTAACTTCTGGAGGCAGTCAAAATGATCCTTAGAATTCTTCCCTACCTTATTCCTGTGCTGAGATACAGGCTGCTCCAACCTGCTGTAAAATGCTTGATTTCGAGAGTGAGCGAAACTAATGAAAACATTGTTGGGGTAAAACCTAAAGGGAAAGGCCTAGCACCAAATTGCATTGGCCATCTGATCTAACTTCTGTAGACAGTCTAAAATGAGTATTTGAATTCTTCCCTACCTTATTCCTGTGCTGAGATACAGGCTGCTCCAACCTGCTGTAAAATGCTTGATTTCGAGAGTGAGCGAAACTAATGAAAACATTGTTGGGGTAAAACCTAAAGGGAAAGACCTAGCACCAAATCCAATTTGCCATCTGATCTAACTTCTGGAGGCAGTCAAAATGAGTATTTGAATTCTTCCCTACCTTATTCCTGTGCTGAGATACAGGCTGCTCCAACCTGCTGTAAAATGCTTGATTTCGAGAGTGAGCGAAACTAATGAAAACATTGTTGGGGTAAAACCTAAAGGGAAAGACCTAGCACCAAATCCAATTTGCCATCTGATCTAACTTCTGGAGGCAGTCAAAATGATCCTTAGAATTCTTCCCTACCTTATTCCTGTGCTGAGATACAGGCTGCTCCAACCTGCTGTAAAATGCTTGATTTCGAGAGTGAGCGAAACTAATGAAAACATTGTTGGGGTAAAACCTAAAGGGAAAGACCTAGCACCAAATCCAATTTGCCATCTGATCTAACTTCTGGAGGCAGTCAAAATGATCCTTAGAATTCTTCCCTACCTTATTCCTGTGCTGAGATACAGGCTGCTCCAACCTGCTGTAAAATGCTTGATTTCGAGAGTGAGCGAAACTAATGAAAACATTGTTGGGGTAAAACCTAAAGGGAAAGACCTAGCACCAAATCCAATTTGCCATCTGATCTAACTTCTGGAGGCAGTCAAAATGAGCCTTAGAATTCTTCCCTACCTTATTCCTGTGCTGAGATACAGGCTGCTCCAACCTGCTGTAAAATGCTTGATTTCGAGAGTGAGCGAAACTAATGAAAACATTGTTGGGGTAAAACCTAAAGGGAAAGGCCTAGCACCAAATCCAATTTGCCATCTGATCTAACTTCTGGAGGCAGTCAAAATGATCCTTAGAATTCTTCCCTACCTTATTCCTGTGCTGAGATACAGGCTGCTCCAACCTGCTGTAAAATGCTTGATTTCGAGAGTGAGCGAAACTAATGAAAACATTGTTGGGGTAAAACCTAAAGGGAAAGACCTAGCACCAAATCCAATTTGCCATCTGATCTAACTTCTGGAGGCAGTCAAAATGATCCTTAGAATTCTTCCCTACCTTATTCCTGTGCTGAGATACAGGCTGCTCCAACCTGCTGTAAAATGCTTGATTTCGAGAGTGAGCGAAACTAATGAAAACATTGTTGGGGTAAAACCTAAAGGGAAAGACCTAGCACCAAATCCAATTTGCCATCTGATCTAACTTCTGGAGGCAGTCAAAATGATCCTTAGAATTCTTCCCTACCTTATTCCTGTGCTGAGATACAGGCTGCTCCAACCTGCTGTAAAATGCTTGATTTTGAGAGTGAGCGAAACTAATGAAAACATTGTTGGGGTAAAACCTAAAGGGAAAGGCCTAGCACCAAATCCAATTTGCCATCTGATCTAACTTCTGGAGGCAGTCAAAATGAGTATTTGAATTCTTCCCTACCTTATTCCTGTGCTGAGATACAGGCTGCTCCAACCTGCTGTAAAATGCTTGATTTCGAGAGTGAGCGAAACTAATGAAAACATTGTTGGGGTAAAACCTAAAGGGAAAGACCTAGCACCAAATCCAATTTGCCATCTGATCTAACTTCTGGAGGCAGTCAAAATGATCCTTAGAATTCTTCCCTACCTTATTCCTGTGCTGAGATACAGGCTGCTCCAACCTGCTGTAAAATGCTTGATTTCGAGAGTGAGCGAAACTAATGAAAACATTGTTGGGGTAAAACCTAAAGGGAAAGACCTAGCACCAAATCCAATTTGCCATCTGATCTAACTTCTGGAGGCAGTCAAAATGAGCCTTAGAATTCTTCCCTACCTTATTCCTGTGCTGAGATACAGGCTGCTCCAACCTGCTGTAAAATGCTTGATTTCGAGAGTGAGCGAAACTAATGAAAACATTGTTGGGGTAAAACCTAAAGGGAAAGACCTAGCACCAAATCCAATTTGCCATCTGATCTAACTTCTGGAGGCAGTCAAAATGATCCTTAGAATTCTTCCCTACCTTATTCCTGTGCTGAGATACAGGCTGCTCCAACCTGCTGTAAAATGCTTGATTTCGAGAGTGAGCGAAACTAATGAAAACATTGTTGGGGTAAAACCTAAAGGGAAAGACCTAGCACCAAATCCAATTTGCCATCTGATCTAACTTCTGGAGGCAGTCAAAATGATCCTTAGAATTCTTCCCTACCTTATTCCTGTGCTGAGATACAGGCTGCTCCAACCTGCTGTAAAATGCTTGATTTCGAGAGTGAGCGAAACTAATGAAAACATTGTTGGGGTAAAACCTAAAGGGAAAGACCTAGCACCAAATCCAATTTGCCATCTGATCTAACTTCTGGAGGCAGTCAAAATGATCCTTAGAATTCTTCCCTACCTTATTCCTGTGCTGAGATACAGGCTGCTCCAACCTGCTGTAAAATGCTTGATTTCGAGAGTGAGCGAAACTAATGAAAACATTGTTGGGGTAAAACCTAAAGGGAAAGACCTAGCACCAAATCCAATTTGCCATCTGATCTAACTTCTGGAGGCAGTCAAAATGATCCTTAGAATTCTTCCCTACCTTATTCCTGTGCTGAGATACAGGCTGCTCCAACCTGCTGTAAAATGCTTGATTTCGAGAGTGAGCGAAACTAATGAAAACATTGTTGGGGTAAAACCTAAAGGGAAAGACCTAGCACCAAATCCAATTTGCCATCTGATCTAACTTCTGGAGGCAGTCAAAATGATCCTTAGAATTCTTCCCTACCTTATTCCTGTGCTGAGATACAGGCTGCTCCAACCTGCTGTAAAATGCTTGATTTCGAGAGTGAGCGAAACTAATGAAAACATTGTTGGGGTAAAACCTAAAGGGAAAGACCTAGCACCAAATCCAATTTGCCATCTGATCTAACTTCTGGAGGCAGTCAAAATGAGTATTTGAATTCTTCCCTACCTTATTCCTGTGCTGAGATACAGGCTGCTCCAACCTGCTGTAAAATGCTTGATTTCGAGAGTGAGCGAAACTAATGAAAACATTGTTGGGGTAAAACCTAAAGGGAAAGACCTAGCACCAAATCCAATTTGCCATCTGATCTAACTTCTGGAGGCAGTCAAAATGATCCTTAGAATTCTTCCCTACCTTATTCCTGTGCTGAGATACAGGCTGCTCCAACCTGCTGTAAAATGCTTGATTTCGAGAGTGAGCGAAACTAATGAAAACATTGTTGGGGTAAAACCTAAAGGGAAAGACCTAGCACCAAATCCAATTTGCCATCTGATCTAACTTCTGGAGGCAGTCAAAATGAGTATTTGAATTCTTCCCTACCTTATTCCTGTGCTGAGATACAGGCTGCTCCAACCTGCTGTAAAATGCTTGATTTCGAGAGTGAGCGAAACTAATGAAAACATTGTTGGGGTAAAACCTAAAGGGAAAGACCTAGCACCAAATCCAATTTGCCATCTGATCTAACTTCTGGAGGCAGTCAAAATGATCCTTAGAATTCTTCCCTACCTTATTCCTGTGCTGAGATACAGGCTGCTCCAACCTGCTGTAAAATGCTTGATTTCGAGAGTGAGCGAAACTAATGAAAACATTGTTGGGGTAAAACCTAAAGGGAAAGACCTAGCACCAAATCCAATTTGCCATCTGATCTAACTTCTGGAGGCAGTCAAAATGATCCTTAGAATTCTTCCCTACCTTATTCCTGTGCTGAGATACAGGCTGCTCCAACCTGCTGTAAAATGCTTGATTTCGAGAGTGAGCGAAACTAATGAAAACATTGTTGGGGTAAAACCTAAAGGGAAAGACCTAGCACCAAATCCAATTTGCCATCTGATCTAACTTCTGGAGGCAGTCAAAATGAGTATTTGAATTCTTCCCTACCTTATTCCTGTGCTGAGATACAGGCTGCTCCAACCTGCTGTAAAATGCTTGATTTCGAGAGTGAGCGAAACTAATGAAAACATTGTTGGGGTAAAACCTAAAGGGAAAGACCTAGCACCAAATCCAATTTGCCATCTGATCTAACTTCTGGAGGCAGTCAAAATGAGTATTTGAATTCTTCCCTACCTTATTCCTGTGCTGAGATACAGGCTGCTCCAACCTGCTGTAAAATGCTTGATTTCGAGAGTGAGCGAAACTAATGAAAACATTGTTGGGGTAAAACCTAAAGGGAAAGACCTAGCACCAAATCCAATTTGCCATCTGATCTAACTTCTGGAGGCAGTCAAAATGAGTATTTGAATTCTTCCCTACCTTATTCCTGTGCTGAGATACAGGCTGCTCCAACCTGCTGTAAAATGCTTGATTTCGAGAGTGAGCGAAACTAATGAAAACATTGTTGGGGTAAAACCTAAAGGGAAAGACCTAGCACCAAATCCAATTTGCCATCTGATCTAACTTCTGGAGGCAGTCAAAATGATCCTTAGAATTCTTCCCTACCTTATTCCTGTGCTGAGATACAGGCTGCTCCAACCTGCTGTAAAATGCTTGATTTCGAGAGAGAGCGAAACTAATGAAAACATTGTTGGGGTAAAACCTAAAGGGAAAGACCTAGCACCAAATCCAATTTGCCATCTGATCTAACTTCTGGAGGCAGTCAAAATGATCCTTAGAATTCTTCCCTACCTTATTCCTGTGCTGAGATACAGGCTGCTCCAACCTGCTGTAAAATGCTTGATTTCGAGAGTGAGCGAAACTAATGAAAACATTGTTGGGGTAAAACCTAAAGGGAAAGACCTAGCACCAAATCCAATTTGCCATCTGATCTAACTTCTGGAGGCAGTCAAAATGAGTATTTGAATTCTTCCCTACCTTATTCCTGTGCTGAGATACAGGCTGCTCCAACCTGCTGTAAAATGCTTGATTTCGAGAGTGAGCGAAACTAATGAAAACATTGTTGGGGTAAAACCTAAAGGGAAAGACCTAGCACCAAATCCAATTTGCCATCTGATCTAACTTCTGGAGGCAGTCAAAATGAGCCTTAGAATTCTTCCCTACCTTATTCCTGTGCTGAGATACAGGCTGCTCCAACCTGCTGTAAAATGCTTGATTTCGAGAGTGAGCGAAACTAATGAAAACATTGTTGGGGTAAAACCTAAAGGGAAAGACCTAGCACCAAATCCAATTTGCCATCTGATCTAACTTCTGGAGGCAGTCAAAATGAGTATTTGAATTCTTCCCTACCTTATTCCTGTGCTGAGATACAGGCTGCTCCAACCTGCTGTAAAATGCTTGATTTCGAGAGTGAGCGAAACTAATGAAAACATTGTTGGGGTAAAACCTAAAGGGAAAGACCTAGCACCAAATCCAATTTGCCATCTGATCTAACTTCTGGAGGCAGTCAAAATGATCCTTAGAATTCTTCCCTACCTTATTCCTGTGCTGAGATACAGGCTGCTCCAACCTGCTGTAAAATGCTTGATTTCGAGAGTGAGCGAAACTAATGAAAACATTGTTGGGGTAAAACCTAAAGGGAAAGACCTAGCACCAAATCCAATTTGCCATCTGATCTAACTTCTGGAGGCAGTCAAAATGATCCTTAGAATTCTTCCCTACCTTATTCCTGTGCTGAGATACAGGCTGCTCCAACCTGCTGTAAAATGCTTGATTTCGAGAGTGAGCGAAACTAATGAAAACATTGTTGGGGTAAAACCTAAAGGGAAAGACCTAGCACCAAATCCAATTTGCCATCTGATCTAACTTCTGGAGGCAGTCAAAATGAGTATTTGAATTCTTCCCTACCTTATTCCTGTGCTGAGATACAGGCTGCTCCAACCTGCTGTAAAATGCTTGATTTCGAGAGTGAGCGAAACTAATGAAAACATTGTTGGGGTAAAACCTAAAGGGAAAGGCCTAGCACCAAATTGCATTGGCCATCTGATCTAACTTCTGGAGGCAGTCAAAATGAGTATTTGAATTCTTCCCTACCTTATTCCTGTGCTGAGATACAGGCTGCTCCAACCTGCTGTAAAATGCTTGATTTCGAGAGTGAGCGAAACTAATGAAAACATTGTTGGGGTAAAACCTAAAGGGAAAGGCCTAGCACCAAATTGCATTGGCCATCTGATCTAACTTCTGGAGGCAGTCAAAATGAGTATTTGAATTCTTCCCTACCTTATTCCTGTGCTGAGATACAGGCTGCTCCAACCTGCTGTAAAATGCTTGATTTCGAGAGTGAGCGAAACTAATGAAAACATTGTTGGGGTAAAACCTAAAGGGAAAGACCTAGCACCAAATCCAATTTGCCATCTGATCTAACTTCTGGAGGCAGTCAAAATGATCCTTAGAATTCTTCCCTACCTTATTCCTGTGCTGAGATACAGGCTGCTCCAACCTGCTGTAAAATGCTTGATTTCGAGAGTGAGCGAAACTAATGAAAACATTGTTGGGGTAAAACCTAAAGGGAAAGACCTAGCACCAAATCCAATTTGCCATCTGATCTAACTTCTGGAGGCAGTCAAAATGAGTATTTGAATTCTTCCCTACCTTATTCCTGTTCTGAGATACAGGCTGCTCCAACCTGCTGTAAAATGCTTGATTTCGAGAGTGAGCGAAACTAATGAAAACATTGTTGGGGTAAAACCTAAAGGGAAAGGCCTAGCACCAAATTGCATTGGCCATCTGATCTAACTTCTGGAGGCAGTCAAAATGATCCTTAGAATTCTTCCCTACCTTATTCCTGTGCTGAGATACAGGCTGCTCCAACCTGCTGTAAAATGCTTGATTTCGAGAGTGAGCGAAACTAATGAAAACATTGTTGGGGTAAAACCTAAAGGGAAAGACCTAGCATCAAATCCAATTTGCCATCTGATCTAACTTCTGGAGGCAGTCAAAATGATCCTTAGAATTCTTCCCTACCTTATTCCTGTGCTGAGATACAGGCTGCTCCAACCTGCTGTAAAATGCTTGATTTCGAGAGTGAGCGAAACTAATGAAAACATTGTTGGGGTAAAACCTAAAGGGAAAGACCTAGCACCAAATCCAATTTGCCATCTGATCTAACTTCTGGAGGCAGTCAAAATGATCCTTAGAATTCTTCCCTACCTTATTCCTGTGCTGAGATACAGGCTGCTCCAACCTGCTGTAAAATGCTTGATTTCGAGAGTGAGCGAAACTAATGAAAACATTGTTGGGGTAAAACCTAAAGGGAAAGACCTAGCACCAAATCCAATTTGCCATCTGATCTAACTTCTGGAGGCAGTCAAAATGATCCTTAGAATTCTTCCCTACCTTATTCCTGTGCTGAGATACAGGCTGCTCCAACCTGCTGTAAAATGCTTGATTTCGAGAGTGAGCGAAACTAATGAAAACATTGTTGGGGTAAAACCTAAAGGGAAAGACCTAGCACCAAATCCAATTTGCCATCTGATCTAACTTCTGGAGGCAGTCAAAATGAGTATTTGAATTCTTCCCTACCTTATTCCTGTGCTGAGATACAGGCTGCTCCAACCTGCTGTAAAATGCTTGATTTCGAGAGTGAGCGAAACTAATGAAAACATTGTTGGGGTAAAACCTAAAGGGAAAGACCTAGCACCAAATCCAATTTGCCATCTGATCTAACTTCTGGAGGCAGTCAAAATGATCCTTAGAATTCTTCCCTACCTTATTCCTGTGCTGAGATACAGGCTGCTCCAACCTGCTGTAAAATGCTTGATTTCGAGAGTGAGCGAAACTAATGAAAACATTGTTGGGGTAAAACCTAAAGGGAAAGACCTAGCACCAAATCCAATTTGCCATCTGATCTAACTTCTGGAGGCAGTCAAAATGAGTATTTGAATTCTTCCCTACCTTATTCCTGTGCTGAGATACAGGCTGCTCCAACCTGCTGTAAAATGCTTGATTTCGAGAGTGAGCGAAACTAATGAAAACATTGTTGGGGTAAAACCTAAAGGGAAAGACCTAGCACCAAATCCAATTTGCCATCTGATCTAACTTCTGGAGGCAGTCAAAATGATCCTTAGAATTCTTCCCTACCTTATTCCTGTGCTGAGATACAGGCTGCTCCAACCTGCTGTAAAATGCTTGATTTCGAGAGTGAGCGAAACTAATGAAAACATTGTTGGGGTAAAACCTAAAGGGAAAGACCTAGCACCAAATCCAATTTGCCATCTGATCTAACTTCTGGAGGCAGTCAAAATGATCCTTAGAATTCTTCCCTACCTTATTCCTGTGCTGAGATACAGGCTGCTCCAACCTGCTGTAAAATGCTTGATTTCGAGAGTGAGCGAAACTAATGAAAACATTGTTGGGGTAAAACCTAAAGGGAAAGACCTAGCACCAAATCCAATTTGCCATCTGATCTAACTTCTGGAGGCAGTCAAAATGATCCTTAGAATTCTTCCCTACCTTATTCCTGTGCTGAGATACAGGCTGCTCCAACCTGCTGTAAAATGCTTGATTTCGAGAGTGAGCGAAACTAATGAAAACATTGTTGGGGTAAAACCTAAAGGGAAAGACCTAGCACCAAATCCAATTTGCCATCTGATCTAACTTCTGGAGGCAGTCAAAATGATCCTTAGAATTCTTCCCTACCTTATTCCTGTGCTGAGATACAGGCTGCTCCAACCTGCTGTAAAATGCTTGATTTCGAGAGTGAGCGAAACTAATGAAAACATTGTTGGGGTAAAACCTAAAGGGAAAGACCTAGCACCAAATCCAATTTGCCATCTGATCTAACTTCTGGAGGCAGTCAAAATGAGTATTTGAATTCTTCCCTACCTTATTCCTGTGCTGAGATACAGGCTGCTCCAACCTGCTGTAAAATGCTTGATTTCGAGAGTGAGCGAAACTAATGAAAACATTGTTGGGGTAAAACCTAAAGGGAAAGGCCTAGCACCAAATTGCATTGGCCATCTGATCTAACTTCTGGAGGCAGTCAAAATGAGTATTTGAATTCTTCCCTACCTTATTCCTGTGCTGAGATACAGGCTGCTCCAACCTGCTGTAAAATGCTTGATTTCGAGAGTGAGCGAAACTAATGAAAACATTGTTGGGGTAAAACCTAAAGGGAAAGGCCTAGCACCAAATTGCATTGGCCATCTGATCTAACTTCTGGAGGCAGTCAAAATGAGTATTTGAATTCTTCCCTACCTTATTCCTGTGCTGAGATACAGGCTGCTCCAACCTGCTGTAAAATGCTTGATTTCGAGAGTGAGCGAAACTAATGAAAACATTGTTGGGGTAAAACCTAAAGGGAAAGGCCTAGCACCAAATTGCATTGGCCATTTGATCTAACTTCTGGAGGCAGTCAAAATGAGTATTTGAATTCTTCCCTACCTTATTCCTGTGCTGAGATACAGGCTGCTCCAACCTGCTGTAAAATGCTTGATTTCGAGAGTGAGCGAAACTAATGAAAACATTGTTGGGGTAAAACCTAAAGGGAAAGACCTAGCACCAAATCCAATTTGCCATCTGATCTAACTTCTGGAGGCAGTCAAAATGAGTATTTGAATTCTTCCCTACCTTATTCCTGTGCTGAGATACAGGCTGCTCCAACCTGCTGTAAAATGCTTGATTTCGAGAGTGAGCGAAACTAATGAAAACATTGTTGGGGTAAAACCTAAAGGGAAAGACCTAGCACCAAATCCAATTTGCCATCTGATCTAACTTCTGGAGGCAGTCAAAATGAGTATTTGAATTCTTCCCTACCTTATTCCTGTGCTGAGATACAGGCTGCTCCAACCTGCTGTAAAATGCTTGATTTCGAGAGTGAGCGAAACTAATGAAAACATTGTTGGGGTAAAACCTAAAGGGAAAGACCTAGCACCAAATCCAATTTGCCATCTGATCTAACTTCTGGAGGCAGTCAAAATGAGTATTTGAATTCTTCCCTACCTTATTCCTGTTCTGAGATATACGCTGCTCCAACCTGCTGTAAAATGCTTGATTTCGAGAGTGAGCGAAACTAATGAAAACATTGTTGGGGTAAAACCTAAAGGGAAAGGCCTAGCACCAAATTGCATTGGCCATCTGATCTAACTTCTGGAGGCAGTCAAAATGATCCTTAGAATTCTTCCCTACCTTATTCCTGTGCTGAGATACAGGCTGCTCCAACCTGCTGTAAAATGCTTGATTTCGAGAGTGAGCGAAACTAATGAAAACATTGTTGGGGTAAAACCTAAAGGGAAAGACCTAGCATCAAATCCAATTTGCCATCTGATCTAACTTCTGGAGGCAGTCAAAATGATCCTTAGAATTCTTCCCTACCTTATTCCTGTGCTGAGATACAGGCTGCTCCAACCTGCTGTAAAATGCTTGATTTCGAGAGTGAGCGAAACTAATGAAAACATTGTTGGGGTAAAACCTAAAGGGAAAGACCTAGCACCAAATCCAATTTGCCATCTGATCTAACTTCTGGAGGCAGTCAAAATGATCCTTAGAATTCTTCCCTACCTTATTCCTGTGCTGAGATACAGGCTGCTCCAACCTGATGTAAAATGCTTGATTTCGAGAGTGAGCGAAACTAATGAAAACATTGTTGGGGTAAAACCTAAAGGGAAAGACCTAGCACCAAATCCAATTTGCCATCTGATCTAACTTCTGGAGGCAGTCAAAATGATCCTTAGAATTCTTCCCTACCTTATTCCTGTGCTGAGATACAGGCTGCTCCAACCTGCTGTAAAATGCTTGATTTCGAGAGTGAGCGAAACTAATGAAAACATTGTTGGGGTAAAACCTAAAGGGAAAGGCCTAGCACCAAATCGCATTGGCCATCTGATCTAACTTCTGGAGGCAGTCAAAATGAGTATTTGAATTCTTCCCTACCTTATTCCTGTGCTGAGATACAGGCTGCTCCAACCTGCTGTAAAATGCTTGATTTCGAGAGTGAGCGAAACTAATGAAAACATTGTTGGGGTAAAACCTAAAGGGAAAGGCCTAGCACCAAATTGCATTGGCCATCTGATCTAACTTCTGGAGGCAGTCAAAATGAGCCTTAGAATTCTTCCCTACCTTATTCCTGTGCTGAGATACAGGCTGCTCCAACCTGCTGTAAAATGCTTGATTTCGAGAGTGAGCGAAACTAATGAAAACATTGTTGGGGTAAAACCTAAAGGGAAAGGCCTAGCACCAAATCCAATTTGCCATCTGATCTAACTTCTGGAGGCAGTCAAAATGAGTATTTGAATTCTTCCCTACCTTATTCCTGTGCTGAGATACAGGCTGCTCCAACCTGCTGTAAAATGCTTGATTTCGAGAGTGAGCGAAACTAATGAAAACATTGTTGGGGTAAAACCTAAAGGGAAAGACCTAGCACCAAATCCAATTTGCCATCTGATCTAACTTCTGGAGGCAGTCAAAATGATCCTTAGAATTCTTCCCTACCTTATTCCTGTGCTGAGATACAGGCTGCTCCAACCTGCTGTAAAATGCTTGATTTCGAGAGTGAGCGAAACTAATGAAAACATTGTTGGGATAAAACCTAAAGGGAAAGACCTAGCACCAAATCCAATTTGCCATCTGATCTAACTTCTGGAGGCAGTCAAAATGATCCTTAGAATTCTTCCCTACCTTATTCCTGTGCTGAGATACAGGCTGCTCCAACCTGCTGTAAAATGCTTGATTTCGAGAGTGAGCGAAACTAATGAAAACATTGTTGGGGTAAAACCTAAAGGGAAAGACCTAGCACCAAATCCAATTTGCCATCTGATCTAACTTCTGGAGGCAGTCAAAATGAGTATTTGAATTCTTCCCTACCTTATTCCTGTGCTGAGATACAGGCTGCTCCAACCTGCTGTAAAATGCTTGATTTCGAGAGTGAGCGAAACTAATGAAAACATTGTTGGGGTAAAACCTAAAGGGAAAGGCCTAGCACCAAATCCAATTTGCCATCTGATCTAACTTCTGGAGGCAGTCAAAATGAGTATTTGAATTCTTCCCTACCTTATTCCTGTGCTGAGATACAGGCTGCTCCAACCTGCTGTAAAATGCTTGATTTCGAGAGTGAGCAAAACTAATGAAAACATTGTTGGGGTAAAACCTAAAGGGAAAGACCTAGCACCAAATCCAATTTGCCATCTGATCTAACTTCTGGAGGCAGTCAAAATGAGTATTTGAATTCTTCCCTACCTTATTCCTGTGCTGAGATACAGGCTGCTCCAACCTGCTGTAAAATGCTTGATTTCGAGAGTGAGCGAAACTAATGAAAACATTGTTGGGGTAAAACCTAAAGGGAAAGGCCTAGCACCAAATCCAATTTGCCATCTGATCTAACTTCTGGAGGCAGTCAAAATGATCCTTAGAATTCTTCCCTACCTTATTCCTGTGCTGAGATACAGGCTGCTCCAACCTGCTGTAAAATGCTTGATTTCGAGAGTGAGCGAAAAACTAATGAAAACATTGTTGGGGTAAAACCTAAAGGGAAAGACCTAGCACCAAATCCAATTTGCCATCTGATCTAACTTCTGGAGGCAGTCAAAATGATCCTTAGAATTCTTCCCTACCTTATTCCTGTGCTGAGATACAGGCTGTTCCAACCTGCTGTAAAATGCTTGATTTCGAGAGTGAGCGAAACTAATGAAAACATTGTTGGGGTAAAACCTAAAGGGAAAGACCTAGCACCAAATCCAAATTTGCCATCTGATCTAACTTCTGGAGGCAGTCAAAATGATCCTTAGAATTCTTCCCTACCTTATTCCTGTGCTGAGATACAGGCTGCTCCAACCTGCTGTAAAATGCTTGATTTCGAGAGTGAGCGAAACTAATGAAAACATTGTTGGGGTAAAACCTAAAGGGAAAGGCCTAGCACCAAATCCAATTTGCCATCTGATCTAACTTCTGGAGGCAGTCAAAATGATCCTTAGAATTCTTCCCTACCTTATTCCTGTGCTGAGATACAGGCTGCTCCAACCTGCTGTAAAATGCTTGATTTCGAGAGTGAGCGAAACTAATGAAAACATTGTTGGGGTAAAACCTAAAGGGAAAGACCTAGCACCAAATCCAATTTGCCATCTGATCTAACTTCTGGAGGCAGTCAAAATGAGCCTTAGAATTCTTCCCTACCTTATTCCTGTGCTGAGATACAGGCTGCTCCAACCTGCTGTAAAATGCTTGATTTCGAGAGTGAGCGAAACTAATGAAAACATTGTTGGGGTAAAACCTAAAGGGAAAGGCCTAGCACCAAATCCAATTTGCCATCTGATCTAACTTCTGGAGGCAGTCAAAATGAGTATTTGAATTCGTCCCTACCTTATTCCTGTGCTGAGATACAGGCTGCTCCAACCTGCTGTAAAATGCTTGATTTCGAGAGTGAGCGAAACTAATGAAAACATTGTTGGGGTAAAACCTAAAGGGAAAGACCTAGCACCAAATCCAATTTGCCATCTGATCTAACTTCTGGAGGCAGTCAAAATGATCCTTAGAATTCTTCCCTACCTTATTCCTGTGCTGAGATACAGGCTGCTCCAACCTGCTGTAAAATGCTTGATTTCGAGAGTGAGCGAAACTAATGAAAACATTGTTGGGGTAAAACCTAAAGGGAAAGACCTAGCACCAAATCCAATTTGCCATCTGATCTAACTTCTGGAGGCAGTCAAAATGAGTATTTGAATTCTTCCCCTACCTTATTCCTGTGCTGAGATACAGGCTGCTCCAACCTGCTGTAAAATGCTTGATTTCGAGAGTGAGCGAAACTAATGAAAACATTGTTGGGGGTAAAACCTAAAGGGAAAGACCTAGCACCAAATCCAATTTGCCATCTGATCTAACTTCTGGAGGCAGTCAAAATGATCCTTAGAATTCTTCCCTACCTTATTCCTGTGCTGAGATACAGGCTGCTCCAACCTGCTGTAAAATGCTTGATTTCGAGAGTGAGCGAAACTAATGAAAACATTGTTGGGGGTAAAACCTAAAGGGAAAGACCTAGCACCAAATCCAATTTGCCATCTGATCTAACTTCTGGAGGCAGTCAAAATGATCCTTAGAATTCTTCCCTACCTTATTCCTGTGCTGAGATACAGGCTGCTCCAACCTGCTGTAAAATGCTTGATTTCGAGAGTGAGCGAAACTAATGAAAACATTGTTGGGGTAAAACCTAAAGGGAAAGACCTAGCACCAAATCCAATTTGCCATCTGATCTAACTTCTGGAGGCAGTCAAAATGAGTATTTGAATTCTTCCCTACCTTATTCCTGTGCTGAGATACAGGCTGCTCCAACCTGCTGTAAAATGCTTGATTTCGAGAGTGAGCGAAACTAATGAAAACATTGTTGGGGTAAAACCTAAAGGGAAAGACCTAGCACCAAATCCAATTTGCCATCTGATCTAACTTCTGGAGGCAGTCAAAATGAGTATTTGAATTCTTCCCTACCTTATTCCTGTGCTGAGATACAGGCTGCTCCAACCTGCTGTAAAATGCTTGATTTCGAGAGTGAGCGAAACTAATGAAAACATTGTTGGGGTAAAACCTAAAGGGAAAGACCTAGCACCAAATCCAATTTGCCATCTGATCTAACTTCTGGAGGCAGTCAAAATGATCCTTAGAATTCTTCCCTACCTTATTCCTGTGCTGAGATACAGGCTGCTCCAACCTGCTGTAAAATGCTTGATTTCGAGAGTGAGCGAAACTAATGAAAACATTGTTGGGGTAAAACCTAAAGGGAAAGACCTAGCACCAAATCCAATTTGCCATCTGATCTAACTTCTGGAGGCAGTCAAAATGATCCTTAGAATTCTTCCCTACCTTATTCCTGTGCTGAGATACAGGCTGCTCCAACCTGCTGTAAAATGCTTGATTTCGAGAGTGAGCGAAACTAATGAAAACATTGTTGGGGTAAAACCTAAAGGGAAAGACCTAGCACCAAATCCAATTTGCCATCTGATCTAACTTCTGGAGGCAGTCAAAATGATCCTTAGAATTCTTCCCTACCTTATTCCTGTGCTGAGATACAGGCTGCTCCAACCTGCTGTAAAATGCTTGATTTCGAGAGTGAGCAAAACTAATGAAAACATTGTTGGGGTAAAACCTAAAGGGAAAGGCCTAGCACCAAATTGAATTGGCCATCTGATCTAACTTCTGGAGGCAGTCAAAATGAGTATTTGAATTCTTCCCCTACCTTATTCCTGTGCTGAGATACAGGCTGCTCCAACCTGCTGTAAAATGCTTGATTTCGAGAGTGAGCGAAACTAATGAAAACATTGTTGGGGTAAAACCTAAAGGGAAAGACCTAGCACCAAATCCAATTTGCCATCTGATCTAACTTCTGGAGGCAGTCAAAATGATCCTTAGAATTCTTCCCTACCTTATTCCTGTGCTGAGATACAGGCTGCTCCAACCTGCTGTAAAATGCTTGATTTCGAGAGTGAGCGAAACTAATGAAAACATTGTTGGGGTAAAACCTAAAGGGAAAGACCTAGCACCAAATCCAATTTGCCATCTGATCTAACTTCTGGAGGCAGTCAAAATGATCCTTAGAATTCTTCCCTACCTTATTCCTGTGCTGAGATACAGGCTGCTCCAACCTGCTGTAAAATGCTTGATTTCGAGAGTGAGCGAAACTAATGAAAACATTGTTGGGGTAAAACCTAAAGGGAAAGACCTAGCACCAAATCCAATTTGCCATCTGATCTAACTTCTGGAGGCAGTCAAAATGAGTATTTGAATTCTTCCCTACCTTATTCCTGTGCTGAGATACAGGCTGCTCCAACCTGCTGTAAAATGCTTGATTTCGAGAGTGAGCGAAACTAATGAAAACATTGGTGGGGTAAAACCTAAAGGGAAAGACCTAGCACCAAATCCAATTTGCCATCTGATCTAACTTCTGGAGGCAGTCAAAATGATCCTTAGAATTCTTCCCTACCTTATTCCTGTGCTGAGATACAGGCTGCTCCAACCTGCTGTAAAATGCTTGATTTCGAGAGTGAGCGAAACTAATGAAAACATTGTTGGGGGTAAAACCTAAAGGGAAAGACCTAGCACCAAATCCAATTTGCCATCTGATCTAACTTCTGGAGGCAGTCAAAATGATCCTTAGAATTCTTCCCTACCTTATTCCTGTGCTGAGATACAGGCTGCTCCAACCTGCTGTAAAATGCTTGATTTCGAGAGTGAGCGAAACTAATGAAAACATTGTTGGGGTAAAACCTAAAGGGAAAGACCTAGCACCAAATCCAATTTGCCATCTGATCTAACTTCTGGAGGCAGTCAAAATGAGTATTTGAATTCTTCCCTACCTTATTCCTGTGCTGAGATACAGGCTGCTCCAACCTGCTGTAAAATGCTTGATTTCGAGAGTGAGCGAAACTAATGAAAACATTGTTGGGGGTAAAACCTAAAGGGAAAGGCCTAGCACCAAATTGCATTGGCCATCTGATCTAACTTCTGGAGGCAGTCAAAATGAGTATTTGAATTCTTCCCTACCTTATTCCTGTGCTGAGATACAGGCTGCTCCAACCTGCTGTAAAATGCTTGATTTCGAGAGTGAGCGAAACTAATGAAAACATTGTTGGGGTAAAACCTAAAGGGAAAGGCCTAGCACCAAATTGCATTGGCCATCTGATCTAACTTCTGGAGGCAGTCAAAATGAGTATTTGAATTCTTCCCTACCTTATTCCTGTGCTGAGATACAGGCTGCTCCAACCTGCTGTAAAATGCTTGATTTCGAGAGTGAGCGAAACTAATGAAAACATTGTTGGGGTAAAACCTAAAGGGAAAGGCCTAGCACCAAATTGCATTGGCCATTTGATCTAACTTCTGGAGGCAGTCAAAATGAGTATTTGAATTCTTCCCTACCTTATTCCTGTGCTGAGATACAGGCTGCTCCAACCTGCTGTAAAATGCTTGATTTCGAGAGTGAGCGAAACTAATGAAAACATTGTTGGGGTAAAACCTAAAGGGAAAGACCTAGCACCAAATCCAATTTGCCATCTGATCTAACTTCTGGAGGCAGTCAAAATGAGTATTTGAATTCTTCCCTACCTTATTCCTGTGCTGAGATACAGGCTGCTCCAACCTGCTGTAAAATGCTTGATTTCGAGAGTGAGCGAAACTAATGAAAACATTGTTGGGGTAAAACCTAAAGGGAAAGGCCTAGCACCAATTGCATTGGCCATTTGATCTAACTTCTGGAGGCAGTCAAAATGAGTATTTGAATTCTTCCCTACCTTATTCCTGTGCTGAGATACAGGCTGCTCCAACCTGCTGTAAAATGCTTGATTTCGAGAGTGAGCGAAACTAATGAAAACATTGTTGGGGTAAAACCTAAAGGGAAAGACCTAGCACCAAATCCAATTTGCCATCTGATCTAACTTCTGGAGGCAGTCAAAATGAGTATTTGAATTCTTCCCTACCTTATTCCTGTTCTGAGATACAGGCTGCTCCAACCTGCTGTAAAATGCTTGATTTCGAGAGTGAGCGAAACTAATGAAAACATTGTTGGGGTAAAACCTAAAGGGAAAGGCCTAGCACCAAATTGCATTGGCCATCTGATCTAACTTCTGGAGGCAGTCAAAATGATCCTTAGAATTCTTCCCTACCTTATTCCTGTGCTGAGATACAGGCTGCTCCAACCTGCTGTAAAATGCTTGATTTCGAGAGTGAGCGAAACTAATGAAAACATTGTTGGGGTAAAACCTAAAGGGAAAGACCTAGCACCAAATCCAATTTGCCATCTGATCTAACTTCTGGAGGCAGTCAAAATGAGTATTTGAATTCTTCCCTACCTTATTCCTGTGCTGAGATACAGGCTGCTCCAACCTGCTGTAAAATGCTTGATTTCGAGAGTGAGCGAAACTAATGAAAACATTGTTGGGGTAAAACCTAAAGGGAAAGGCCTAGCACCAAATTGCATTGGCCATCTGATCTAACTTCTGGAGGCAGTCAAAATGAGTATTTGAATTCTTCCCTACCTTATTCCTGTGCTGAGATACAGGCTGCTCCAACCTGCTGTAAAATGCTTGATTTCGAGAGTGAGCGAAACTAATGAAAACATTGTTGGGGTAAAACCTAAAGGGAAAGGCCTAGCACCAAATTGCATTGGCCATCTGATCTAACTTCTGGAGGCAGTCAAAATGAGTATTTGAATTCTTCCCTACCTTATTCCTGTGCTGAGATACAGGCTGCTCCAACCTGCTGTAAAATGCTTGATTTCGAGAGTGAGCGAAACTAATGAAAACATTGTTGGGGTAAAACCTAAAGGGAAAGGCCTAGCACAAAATTGCATTGGCCATTTGATCTAACTTCTGGAGGCAGTCAAAATGAGTATTTGAATTCTTCCCTACCTTATTCCTGTGCTGAGATACAGGCTGCTCCAACCTGCTGTAAAATGCTTGATTTCGAGAGTGAGCGAAACTAATGAAAACATTGTTGGGGTAAAACCTAAAGGGAAAGACCTAGCACCAAATCCCAATTTGCCATCTGATCTAACTTCTGGAGGCAGTCAAAATGAGTATTTGAATTCTTCCCTACCTTATTCCTGTGCTGAGATACAGGCTGCTCCAACCTGCTGTAAAATGCTTGATTTCGAGAGTGAGCAAAACTAATGAAAACATTGTTGGGGTAAAACCTAAAGGGAAAGGCCTAGCACCAAATTGCATTGGCCATTTGATCTAACTTCTGGAGGCAGTCAAAATGAGTATTTGAATTCTTCCCTACCTTATTCCTGTGCTGAGATACAGGCTGCTCCAACCTGCTGTAAAAATGCTTGATTTCGAGAGTGAGCGAAACTAATGAAAACATTGTTGGGGTAAAACCTAAAGGGAAAGACCTAGCACCAAATCCAATTTGCCATCTGATCTAACTTCTGGAGGCAGTCAAAATGAGTATTTGAATTCTTCCCTACCTTATTCCTGTTCTGAGATACAGGCTGCTCCAACCTGCTGTAAAATGCTTGATTTCGAGAGTGAGCGAAACTAATGAAAACATTGTTGGGGTAAAACCTAAAGGAAAGGCCTAGCACCAAATTGCATTGGCCATCTGATCTAACTTCTGGAGGCAGTCAAAAATGATCCTTAGAATTCTTCCCTACCTTATTCCTGTGCTGAGATACAGGCTGCTCCAACCTGCTGTAAAATGCTTGATTTCGAGAGTGAGCAAAACTAATGAAAACATTGTTGGGGTAAAACCTAAAGGGAAAGACCTAGCATCAAATCCAATTTGCCATCTGATCTAACTTCTGGAGGCAGTCAAAATGATCCTTAGAATTCTTCCCTACCTTATTCCTGTGCTGAGATACAGGCTGCTCCAACCTGCTGTAAAATGCTTGATTTCGAGAGTGAGCAAAACTAATGAAAACATTGTTGGGGTAAAACCTAAAGGGAAAGACCTAGCACCAAATCCAATTTGCCATCTGATCTAACTTCTGGAGGCAGTCAAAATGATCCTTAGAATTCTTCCCTACCTTATTCCTGTGCTGAGATACAGGCTGCTCCAACCTGCTGTAAAATGCTTGATTTCGAGAGTGAGCGAAACTAATGAAAACATTGTTGGGGTAAAACCTAAAGGGAAAGACCTAGCACCAAATCCAATTGGCCATCTGATCTAACTTCTGGAGGCAGTCAAAATGATCCTTAGAATTCTTCCCTACCTTATTCCTGTGCTGAGATACAGGCTGCTCCAACCTGCTGTAAAATGCTTGATTTCGAGAGTGAGCGAAACTAATGAAAACATTGTTGGGGGTAAAACCTAAAGGGAAAGACCTAGCACCAAATCCAATTTGCCATCTGATCTAACTTCTGGAGGCAGTCAAAATGAGTATTTGAATTCTTCCCTACCTTATTCCTGTGCTGAGATACAGGCTGCTCCAACCTGCTGTAAAATGCTTGATTTCGAGAGTGAGCGAAACTAATGAAAAC
>NW_027144344.1:0-38620 GCF_026170545.1 Melanerpes formicivorus | reverse complement strand
TGTGGCAGGGGCTGGGCTGTGGCAGGGCTGGGGTAGGGCTGGAGCCGGGGCTGGGGCCGGGGCTGGGAGCAGGGCTGGGCTGGGGCGGGGGACTAGAGTCGGGGGCTGAGGCTGGGCTAGGGTCTGGGCTGGGGCCGGGGCTGCGACTGGGGCTGGGTCCAGGGCTGGGGCTGGGCTGTGGCTGGGGCTGGGCTGGGGCAGGGCTGTGGCAGGGTCTGGGCTGGGGCTGGGTCCAGGGCAGGGGTGGGCTAGGGCTGGGGCTGGGCCGGAGCAGGGCTGGGGCTGGGGCTGGGGCTGAGGGGCGGGGCAGGGTAGTGTTGGAGCCGGAGCTGGGACCGGGGCTGGGAGCAGGGCTGGGACTGAGGTTGGGGCCAGGGCTGGGGCTGGGTTGGGGCCAGGGCTGGGGCAGGACTAGGCTGGAGGCTGGGCCTCGGGCTGGGGCTGGGGCTGGGGGCAGGGCTGGGGCTGGGGCTGGGGCAGGGCTGGGGGCAGGGATGGGGAGTGGGGCTGGGCAGGGGCTGGGCTGGGTCCGGGGGTGGGGCTGGGGCTGAGCCTGGGCTGGGCTAGGGCTGGGCTGTGGCTTGGGCTGCGGCTGGCCTGGGCTAGGGCTAGGGCTGGGTCCAGGGCTTGGGTTGGGCTGTGGCTGGGCCGAGGGTGGGGGCTGGGGCTGGGGCTGGGGCTGGTGCTGGGCTAGGGCTGGTGCTGGGCTGGGGCCGTGGCTGGGAGCAGGGCTGGGCTGGGGCAGGGACTGGAGCCGGGGCTGAGGCTGGGCTGGGTTCTGGGCTGGGGCTGGGGCGGGAACCAAGTCTATGGCTGGGCTGGGGATGGGACAGGGCTGGGGCTGGGACTCGGGCTGGGGCAGGGCTGGGGGCAGGGATGGGAGAGGGGCTGGGCAGGGGCTGGGGCTGGGCTGGGGCAGGGTCCAGGGCAGGGGCTGCGCTGGGGCTGTGGCTGGGGCTGAGGGCAGGGCTGGGCTAGGGGTGGGGCCGGGGCAGGGGCCGGGGCTGGGGCTGGGTTCGGTGCAGGGCTGGGGCTGGGGCACGGCGGGGGCTGGGGGCAGGGCTGGGCTAGGGGTGGGCTGGGGCCCGGGGCTGGGGCCGTGGGTGGGGCTGGGCTGGGGGCTGGGCTGGGCCTGAGGCTGGGCTGAGGGCAGGGCTGGGCTAGGTCTGGGGCTGAGGCAGGGCTGGGGCTGGGGCTGAGCTGGGGCTGGGTCCAGGGCTGGGGCTGGGTTGTGGCTGGGGCTGGGCTGGGGCAGGGCTGGGGCTGGGGCTGGGGCTGGGTCTGGGCTGGGGCTGGGTCTGGTCTGGGGCTGGGCTGGGGGCAGGGCTGGGGCTGGGGCGGGAACCAAGTCTATGGCTGGACTGGGGCTGGGGCTGGGGCTAGAGGTGGGGCAAGGCTGGGGCCGGGCTGGGGCTGGATTGGGTGCAGGGTTGGGGCTAGGGCAAGGGCGGGGGCTGGAACAGGGCTGGGTCCAGGGCTGGGCTGAGGCCGGGGGACAGGGCTGGGGTAGGCTGGGTCCAGGGCTGGGGCTGGGCTGGGGCTGGGGCTGGGCTGTGGCAGGGCTGGGGTAGGGCTGGAGCCGGGGCTGGGGCCGGGGCTGGGGCAGGGCTGGGCTGGGGCGGGGACTGGAGCCGGGGCTGGGGCCGGGGCTGGGAGCAGGGCTGGGCTGGGGCGGGGACTGGAGCCGGGGCTGAGGCTGGGCTAGGGTCTGGGCTGGGGCCGGGGCTGCGACTGGGGCTGGGTCCAGGGCTGGGGCTGGGCTGGGGCAGGGCTGTGGCAGGGGCTGGGCTGGGGCTGGGTCCAGGGCAGGGGCAGGGCTGGGGTAGGGTTGGAGCCGGAGCTGGGAACGGGGCTGGGAGCAGGGCTGGAACTGAGGTTGGGGCCGGGGTCTGGGGCCATTTGTGGGGCTGGGCTGGGGGCTGGGCTGGGCCTGGGCTGAGGGCAGGGCTGGGGTAGGGCTGGGGCTGGGCTGAGGGCAGGGCTGGGCTAGGTCTGGGGCTGGGGCTGTGCTGGGATGGGGCTGGGGCTGTGCTGGGGCAGGGCTGGGGCGGGGCTGGGGCAGGGCTGGGGCTGGGGCTGTGGCTGGGGCTTTGGCTGTGGCTGGGCTGTGGCTGGGGCTGTGGGCAGGGCTGGGCTATGGCTGAGGATGGGGCAGGGCTGTGGCTGGGCTGAGGGCAGGGCTGGGCTAGGGCTGGGGCCGGGGCTGGGCTGGGGCAGGGGTGGGGCTGGGGCTGGGCTGGGGCTGGGTCCAGGGCAGGGGATGGGCTGGGGCTGGGGCTGGGGCTGGGGCTGAGGGCAGGGATGGGCTAGGGGTGGGGCTGGGGCAGGGGCCGGGGCTGGGGCTGGGTTCGGGGCAGGGCTGGGGGCTCGGGCAGGGCGGGGGCTGGGATAGGGCTGGGCTAGGGCTGGGCTGGGCCTGGGCTGAGGGTAGGGCTGGGCTAGGGCTGGGGCTGGGCTGAGGGCAGGGCTGGGCTAGGTCTGGGGCTGGGGCAGGGCTGCGGCCGGGACTGAGGCTGGGCTGGGTTCTGGGCTGGGGCTGGGGCGGGGAACCAAGTCTATGGCTGGGCTGGGGCTGGGACAGGGCTGGGGCTGGGGCTGGGGCAGGGCTGGGCTGGGCTGGGGCTGGGGCTGGGCCAGGGCAGGGCTGGGGCTGGGCTGTGGCTGTGGGCAGGGCTGGGTTCGGGCTGGGGCTGGGGTAGGGGCCGGGGCTGGGGACAGGGCTTGGGCCAGAGCTGGGGCAGGGCTGGGGCTGGGGCTGGGGCTGGGCTGGGGCTGGGTCCAGGGCAGGGGCTGGGCTGGGTCTGGGTCTGGGCCGGGGCAGGGGCTGGGGCCGGGGCTGGGGACAGGGCTGGGGCCAGAGCTGGGGCAGGGCTGGGGCTGGGCTGGGGCTGGGTTGGGTGCAGGGCTGGGGCTGAGGCAGGGCGGGGGCCTTGAACAGGGCTGGGTCCAGGGCTGGGCTGGGGCCGGGGACAGGGCTGGGGTAAGGCTGGGGCAGGGCTGGATCTGTGGCTGTGGCTGGGGCTGGGCTGTGGCTGTGGCTGGGCTGTGGCTAGGGCTGAGGGCAGGGCTGGGCTAGGGCTGGGGCTGGGGAAGGGCTGGGGCTGGGCTGAGGGCAGGGCTGGGGCAGGGCTGGGGCTGGGGCTGGGTCCAGGGCTGGGGCTGGGTTGTGGCTGGGGCTGGGCTGGGGCAGGGCTGGATCTGTGGCTGTGGCTGGGGCTGGGCTGGGGCAGGGCTGGGGCTGGGCTGTGGCTGGGGCTGAGGGCAGGTCTGGGCTGGGTTGTGGCTGGGGCTGGGCCGGGGCAGGGCTGGGGTAGGGCTGGGGGCAGGTGCTGGGCTGGGGGGTGGTCTGGGGGCTGAGGCTGTTGCTGGGGCTGGGGACAGGGCTTGGGTAGGGCTGGGGTAGGGCTGTGGCTGTGCAGAGCTGGGCTAGGGCTGGGCTGGGGCCGGGTATGGGGCAGGTCTGCGGCCGGGGCTGAGGCTGGGCTGGGTTCTGGTCTGGGGCTGGGGCGGGAACCAAGTCTATGGCTGGGCTGGGGCTGGGACAGGGGCTGGGGCTGGGGCTCGGGCTGGGGCAGGGCTTGGGGCAAGGATGGGAGAGGGGCTGGGCACGGGCCGGGGCTGGGCTCGGGCAGGGTTGGGGCTAGGGCTGGGCTGGGGCTTGGGTGGGGCAGGGATGTGGCTGGGGCTGGGCTGGGGCTGGGTCCAGGGCAGGGGCTGGGCTGGGGCTGGGGCTGGGGCTGAGGGCAGGGCTGGGCTAGGGGTGGGGCTGGGGCTGGGGCTGGGGCCGTGGGTAGGGCAGGGCTGGGGGCTGGGCTGGGCCTGGGCTAGGGCTGGGCTGGGCTAGGGCTGGGGCTGGGCTGAGGGCAGGGCTGGGCTAGGTCTGGGGCTGGGGCAGGGCTGCAGCCGGGGCTGAGGCTGGGCTGGGTTCTGGGCTGGGGCTGGGGCGGGAACCAAGTCTATGGCTGGGCTGGGCTGGAGCTGGGACAGGGCTGGGGCTGGGGCTGGGGTGGGGCAGGGCTGGGGCCAGGGATGGGAGTGGGGCTGGGGCTGGGGCCGGGGCTGGGCTGGGGCAGAGCTGGGGCTGGGGCTGGGCTGGGGCTGGGGCTGGGGCTGGACTGTGGCTGGGGCTGGGGCTGGGGCTAGGGCTGAGGGCAGGGCTGGGTTAGGGCTGGGGCTGGGATGGGGCTGGGGGCTGCGGCAGGGCTGGGGCTGGGGCTGGTGCTGGGCTGGGTTCTGGGCTGGGCTGGGGGCGGGGGGACTGGAGCCGGGCCTGCGACTGGGGCTGGGTCCAGGGCTGGGGCTGGGCTGTGGCAGGGGCTGGGCTGTGGCAGGGCTGGGGTAGGGCTGGAGCCGGGGCTTGGGGCCAGGGCTGGGAGCAGGGCTGGGCTGGGGCGGGGACTAGAGTCGGGGCTGAGGCTGGGCTAGGGTCTGGGCTGGGGCCGGGGCTGCGACTGGGGCTGGGTCCAGGGCTGGGGCTGGGCTGTGGCTGGGGCTGGGCTGGGGCAGGGCTGTGGCAGGGTCTGGGCTGGGGCTGGGTCCAGGGCAGGGGTGGGCTAGGGCTGGGGCTGGGCCGGAGCAGGGCTGGGGCTGGGGCTGGGGCTGAGGGCGGGGCAGGGGTAGTGTTGGAGCCGGAGCTGGGACCGGGGCTGGGAGCAGGGCTGGGACTGAGGTTGGGGCCAGGGCTGGGGCTGGGTTGGGGCCAGGGCTGGGGCAGGACTAGGCTGGAGGCTGGGCCTCGGGCTGGGGCTGGGCTGGGGGCAGGGGCTGGGGCTGGGGCTGGGGCAGGGCTGGGGGCAGGGATGGGAGTGGGGCTGGGCAGGGGCTGGGCTGGGTCCGGGGGTGGGGCTGGGGCTGAGCCTGGCTGGGCTAGGGCTGGGCTGTGGCTTGGGCTGCGGCTGGCCTGGGCTAGGGCTAGGGCTGGGTCCAGGGCTTGGGTTGGCTGTGGCTGGGGCCGAGGGTGGGGCTGGGGCTGGGGCTGGGGCTGGTGCTGGGCTAGGGCTGGTGCTGGGCTGGGGCCGTGGCTGGGAGCAGGGCTGGGCTGGGGCAGGGACTGGAGCCGGGGCTGAGGCTGGGCTGGGTTCTGGGCTGGGGCTGGGGCGGGAACCAAGTCTATGGCTGGGCTGGGGATGGGACAGGGCTGGGGCTGGGACTCGGGCTGGGGCAGGGCTGGGGGCAGGGATGGGAGAGGGGCTGGGCAGGGGCTGGGGCTGGGCTGGGGCAGGGTCCAGGGCAGGGGCTGCGCTGGGGCTGTGGCTGGGGCTGAGGGCAGGGCTGGGCTAGGGGTGGGGCCGGGGGCAGGGGCCGGGGCTGGGGCTGGGTTCGGTGCAGGGCTGGGGCTGGGGCACGGCGGGGGCTGGGGCAGGGCTGGGCTAGGGGTGGGCTGGGGCCGGGGCTGGGGGCCGTGGGTGGGGCTGGGCTGGGGGCTGGGCTGGGCCTGAGGCTGGGCTGAGGGCAGGGCTGGGCTAGGTCTGGGGCTGAGGCAGGGCTGGGGCTGGGGCTGAGCTGGGGCTGGGTCCAGGGCTGGGGCTGGGTTGTGGCTGGGGCTGGGCTGGGGCAGGGCTGGGGCTGGGGCTGGGGCTGGGGCTGGGCTGGGGCTGGGCTGGGGGCAGGGCTGGGGCTGGGGCGGGAACCAAGTCTATGGCTGGACTGGGGCTGGGGCTGGGGCTAGAGGTGGGGCAAGGCTGGGGCCGGGCTGGGGCTGGATTGGGTGCAGGGTTGGGGCTAGGGCAAGGGCGGGGGCTGGAACAGGGCTGGGTCCAGGGCTGGGCTGAGGCCGGGGACAGGGCTGGGGTAGGGCTGGGTCCAGGGCTGGGGCTGGGCTGGGGCTGGGGCTGGGCTGTGGCAGGGCTGGGGTAGGGCTGGAGCCGGGGCTGGGGCCGGGGCTGGGGCAGGGCTGGGCTGGGGCGGGGACTGGAGCCGGGGCTGGGGCCGGGGCTGGGAGCAGGGCCTGGGCTGGGGCGGGGACTGGAGCCGGGGCTGAGGCTGGGCTAGGGTCTGGGCTGGGGCCGGGGCTGCGACTGGGGCTGGGTCCAGGGCTGGGGCTGGGCTGGGGCAGGGCTGTGGCAGGGGCTGGGCTGGGGCTGGGTCCAGGGCAGGGGCAGGGCTGGGGTAGGGTTGGAGCCGGAGCTGGGAACGGGGCTGGGAGCAGGACTGGAACTGAGGTTGGGGCCGGGTCTGGGGCCATTTGTGGGGCTGGGCTGGGGGCTGGGCTGGGCCTGGGCTGAGGGCAGGGCTGGGGTAGGGCTGGGGCTGGGCTGAGGGCAGGGCTGGGCTAGGTCTGGGGCTGGGGCTGTGCTGGGATGGGGCTGGGGCTGTGCTGGGGCAGGGCTGGGGCGGGGGCTGGGGCAGGGCTGGGGCTGGGGCTGTGGCTGGGGCTTTGGCTGTGGCTGGGCTGTGGCTGGGGCTGTGGGCAGGGCTGGGCTATGGCTGAGGATGGGGCAGGGCTGTGGCTGGGCTGAGGGCAGGGCTGGGCTAGGGCTGAGGCCGGGCTGGGCTGGGGCAGGGGTGGGGCTGGGGCTGGGCTGGGGCTGGGTCCAGGGCAGGGGATGGGCTGGGGCTGGGGCTGGGGCTGGGGCTGAGGGCAGGGATGGGCTAGGGGTGGGGCTGGGGCAGGGGCCGGGGCTGGGGTTGGGTTCGGGGCAGGGCTGGGGCTCGGGCAGGGCGGGGGCTGGGATAGGGCTGGGCTAGGGCTGGGCTGGGCCTGGGCTGAGGGGTAGGGCTGGCTAGGGCTGGGGCTGGGCTGAGGGCAGGGCTGGGCTAGGTCTGGGGCTGGGGCAGGGCTGCGGTCGGGACTGAGGCTGGGCTGGGTTCTGGGCTGGGGGCTGGGGCGGGAACCAAGTCTATGGCTGGGCTGGGGCTGGGCTGGGCTGGGCTGGGGCTGGGGCTGGGCCAGGGCAGGGCTGGGGCTGGGCTGTGGCTGTGGGCAGGGCTGGGTTCGGGCTGGGGCTGGGGTAGGGGCCGGGGCTGGGGACAGGGCTTGGGCCAGAGCTGGGGCAGGGCTGGGGCTGGGGCTGGGGCTGGGCTGGGGCTGGGTCCAGGGCAGGGGCTGGGCTGGGTCTGGGTCTGGGCCGGGGGCAGGGCTGGGGCCGGGGCTGGGGACAGGGCTGGGGCCAGAGCTGGGGCAGGGCTGGGGCTGGGCTGGGCTGGGTTGGGTGCAGGGCTGGGGCTGAGGCAGGGCGGGGCCTTGAACAGGGCTGGGTCCAGGCTGGGCTGGGGCCGGGGACAGGGCTGGGGTAAGGCTGGGGCTGGGGCTGGGCCGGGGCAGGGCTGGGGCTGGGCTGTGGCTGTGGCTGGGCTGTGGCTAGGGCTGAGGGCAGGGCTGGGCTAGGGCTGGGGCTGGGGAAGGGCTGGGGCTGGGCTGAGGGCAGGGCTGGGGCAGGGCTGGGGCTGGGGCTGGGTCCAGGGCTGGGGCTGGGTTGTGGCTGGGGCTGGGCTGGGGCAGGGCTGGAGCTGTGGCTGTGGCTGGGGCTGGGCTGGGGCAGGGCTGGGGCTGGGCTGTGGCTGGGGCTGAGGGCAGGTCTGGGCTGGGTTGTGGCTGGGGCTGGGCCGGGGCAGGGCTGGGGTAGGGCTGGGGCAGGTGCTGGGCTGGGGGTGGTCTGGGGCTGAGGCTGTTGCTGGGGCTGGGGACAGGGCTTGGGTAGGGCTGGGGTAGGGCTGTGGCTGTGCAGAGCTGGGCTAGGGCTGGGCTGGGGCCGGGGATGGGGCAGGGCTGCGGCCGGGGCTGAGGCTGGGCTGGGTTCTGGGCTGGGGCTGGGGCGGGAACCAAGTCTATGGCTGGGCTGGGGCTGGGACAGGGCTGGGGCTGGGGCTCGGGCTGGGGCAGGGCTTGGGGCAAGGATGGGAGAGGGGCTGGGCAGGGGCCGGGGCTGGGCTCGGGCAGGGTTGGGGCTAGGGCTGGGCTGGGGCTTGGGTGGGGCTGGGGCAGGGCTGGGGCTAGGGGTGGGCTGGGGCCGGGGCTGGGGCCGTGGGTGGGGCTGGGCTGGGGCCTGGGCTGGGCCTGGGCTGAGGGCAGGGCTGGGCTAGGGCTGGGGCTGGGCTGAGGGCAGGGCTGGGCTAGGTCTGGGGCTGGGGCAGGGCTGGGGCTGGGGCTGAGCTGGGGCTGGGTCCAGGGCTGGGACTGGGTTGTGGCTGGGGCTGGGCTAGGGCTGGGTCCAGGGCTGGGGCTGGGGCTGTGGCTGGGGCTGGGGGTAGGGCTGGGCTGGGGCTGGGGGTAGGGCTGGGCTGGGCTGGGTCCAGGGCTGGGGCTGGGCTGTGGCTGTTGTTGGGGCTGTGCTGGGCTGGGGCTGGGGCTGGGCTGGGGCAGGCCTGGGGCTGGGGCTGGGGCTGGGGCTGGGGCTGGGGCTGGCTGGGGCAGGGATGGGGCGGAGGCTGGGGCAGGGGCTGGGCTAGGGCTGGGCTGGGGCCGGGGCTGGGGCCGTGCGTGGGGCTGGGCTGGGGGCTGGGCTGGGCCTGGGCTGAGGGCAGGGCTGGGCTGGGGCTGGGGCTGGGCTGAGGGCAGGGCTGGGCTAGGTCTGGGGCTGGGGCAGGGCTGCGGCCGGGGCTGAGGCTGGGCTGGGTTCTGGGCTGGGGCTGGGGCGGGAACCAAGTCTATGGCTGGGCTGGGGCTGGGACAGGGCTGGGGCTGGGGCTGGGCTGGGGCCGGGGGCTGGGCTGGGGCAGGGCTGGGGCTGGTGCTGGGCTGGGGCTGGGTCCAGGGCAGGGGCTGGGCTGGGGCTGGGGCTGGGCCGGGGCAGGGCTGGGGCTGGGGCAAGGGCTGGGGCTGGGGCCAGGGCTGGGGCCAGAGGTGGGGCAAGGCTGGGGCCGGGCTGGGGCTGGGTTGGGTGCAGGGTTGGGGCTAGGGCAGGGCGGGGGCTGGAACAGTCCTGGGTCCAGGGCTGGGCTGGGGCCAGGGACAGGGCTGGGGTAGGGCTGGAGCCGGGGCTGGGGCCGGGGCTGGGTCCAGGGCTGGTCTGGGGCGGGGACTGGAGCCGGGGCTGAGGCTGGGCTAGGGTCTGGGCTGGGGCCGGGGGCTGCGACTGGGGCTGGGTCCAGGGCTGGGGCTGGGCTGTGGCTGGGGCTGGGCTGGGGCAGGGCTTGTGGCAGGGGCAGGGCTGGGGCTGGGTCCAGGGCAGGGGCTGGGCTGGGGCTGGGGCTGAGGGCAGGGCTGGGGTAGGGTTGGAGCCGGAGCTGGGAACGGGGCTGGGAGCAGGGCTGGAACTGAGGTTGGGGCCGGGGCTGGGGCTGGGTTGGGGCCGGGGCTGGGGCAGGACTAGGCTGGAGGCTGGGCCTTGGGCTGGGGCTGGGCTGGGGGCAGGGCTGGGGCTGGGGCTGGGGCTGGGGCAGGGCTGGGGGCAGGGATGGGAGTGGGGCTGGGCAGGGGCTGGGCTGGGGCCAGGGGTGGGGCTGGGGCTGGGGCTGGGCTGTGGCTGGGGCTGGGGCAGGGCTGGGCTATGGCTGGGCTGGGGCCGGGGCTGCGGCTGGGGCTTAGGCCAGGGCTGGGGCAGGGCTGGGGATGGGTCCAGGGCTGGGGTTGGGCTGTGGCTGGGGCCAAGGGTGGGGCTGGGGCTGGGGCTGCGGCAGGGCTGGGGCCTGGGCTGGTGCTGGGCTGGGCTGGGGCAGGGAGTGGAGCCGGGGCTGGGGCCCGGGCTGGGAGCAGGGCTGGGCTGGGGCGGGGACTGGAGTAGGGGCTGAGGCTGGGCTAGGGTCTGGGCTGGGGCCAGGGCTGCGACTGGGGCTGGGTCCAGGGCTGGGGCTGGGATGTGGCTGGGGCTGGGCTGGGGCAGGGTTGGGGCTGGGGCTGGGCTGGGGCTGGGTCCAGGGCAGGGGCAGGGCTGGGGCTGGGGCTGGGACTGGGGCAGGGCTGGGGCAGGGCTTGGGCCGGGCTGGGGCTGGGGCTGGGCTAGGGCTGGGTCCAGGGCTGGGGCTGGGCTGTGGCTGGGGCTGGGCTGTGGCTTGGGCTGAGGGCAGGACTGGGCTAGGGCTGGGGCTGGGACAGGGCTGGGGCTGGGCTGAGGGCAGGGCTGGGGCAGGGCTGGGGCTGGGGCAGGGCTGCGGCCGGGGCTGAGGCTGGGCTGGGTTCTTGGCTGGGGCTGGGGCGGGAACCAAGTCTATGGCTGGGCTGGGGCTGGCACAGGGCTGGGGCTGGGGCTGGGGCTGGGGCAGGGCTGGGGGGCAGGGATGGGAGTGCGGCTGGGCTGGGGCCGGGGCTGGGCTGCGGCAGGGCTGGGCTGGGGCGGGGAGTGGAGCCGGGGCTGGGGCCGGGGCTGGGAGCAGGGCTGGGCTGGGGCGGGGACTGGAGCCGGGGCTGAGGCTGTGCTAGGGTCTGGACTGGGGCCGGGGCTGCGACTGGGGCTGGGTCCAGGGCTGGGGCTGGGCTGTGGCTGGGGCTGGGCTGGAGCAGGGTTGGGGCTGGGGCTGGGCTGGGGCTGGGTCAAGGGCAGGGGCAGGGCTGGGGCTGGGACTGGGGCAGGGCTGGGGCAGGGCTTGGGCAGGGCTGGGGCTGGGGCTGGGCTGCGGCCCGGGCTGGGGCTGGGCTGGGTTCTGGGCTGGGGCTGGGGCGGGAACCAAGTCTATGGCTGGGCTGGGGCTGGGACAGGGCTGGGGCTGGGGCTGGGGCTGGGGCTGGGGCTGGGCTGGGGCACGGCTTGGGCAGGGCTGGGGCTGGGGCTGGGCTAGGGCTGGGTCCAGGGCTGGGGCTGGGCTGTGGCTGGGGCTGGGCTGGGGCTGGGGCTGGGGCCGTGGGTGGGGCTGGGCTGTGGCTGGGGCTGGGCTGGGGCTGGGGACAGGGCTTGGGTAGGGCTGGGGTAGGGCTAAGGGCAGGGCTGGGTTAGGGCTGTGGCTGTGCAGAGCTGGGCTAGGGCTGGGCTGGGGCCGGGGATGGGGCAGGGCTGCGGCCGGGGCTGAGGCTGGGCTGGGTTCTGGTCTGGGGCTGGGGCGGGAACCAAGTCTATGGCTGGGCTGGGGATGGGACAGGGCTGGGGCTGGGGCTCGGGCTGGGGCAGGGCTGGGGGCAGGGTTGGGAGAGGGGCTGGGCAGGGGCCGGGGCTGGGCTGGGGCAGGGGTGGGGCTGGGGCTGGGCTGGGGCTGGGGTGGGGCTGGGGCTGGGCTGGGGCTGGGTCCAGGGCAGGGGCTGGGCTGGGGCTGGGGCTGGGGCTGAGGGCAGGGCTGGGGTAGGCTTGGGGCTGGGGCAGGGGCCGGGGCTGGGGCTGGGTTCGGTGCAGGGCTGGGGCTGGGGCACGGCGGGGGCTGGGGCAGGGCTGGGCTAGGGGTGGGCTGGGGCCGGGGCTGGGGCCGTGGGTGGGGCTGGGCTGGGGGCTGGGCTGGGCCTGGGCTGAGGGCAGGGCTGGGCTAGGGCTGGGGTTGGGCTGAGGGCAGGGCTGGGCTAGGTCTGGGGCTGGGGCAGGGCTGGGGCTGGGGCTGAGCTGGGGCTGGGTCCAGGGCTGGGGCTGGGTTGTGGCTGGGGCTGGGCTGGGGCAGGGCTGGGACTGGGGCTGGGGCTGGGTCTGGGCTGGGGCAGGGCTGGGGCTGGGGCTGAGCTGGGGCTGGGTCCAGGGCTAGGGCAGTTGTGGGGCTGGGGCTGGGCTGGGACTGGGTCCAGGGCAGGGGCTGGGCTGGGGCTGGGGCTGGGGCTGAAGGCAGGGCTGGGTTATGGGTGGGGCCGGGTCAGGGGCCGGGGCTGGGGCTGGGTTCGGTGCAGGGCTGGATCTGGGGCAGGGCGGGGGCTGGGGCAGGGCTGGGGCTGGGTCCAGGGCAGGGGCTGGGCTGGGTCTGGGGCTGGGCCGGGGCAGGGCTGGGGCTGGGGCAGGGGCCGGGGCTGCGGCCAGGGCTGAGGCTGGGCTAGGGCTGGGCTGGGGCTGGGTCCAGGGCAGGGGCTGGGCTGGGTCTGGGCCTGGGCTGGGGCAGGGCTGGTGCTGGGGCAAGGGCTGGGGCTGGGGCCAGGGCTGGGGCCAGAGGTGGGGCAAGGCTGGGGCCGGGCTGGGGCTGGGTTGGGTGCAGGGTTGGGGCTAGGGCAGGGCGGGGGCTGGAACAGGGCTGGGTCCAGGGCTGGGCTGGGCTGTGGCTGGGGCTGGGGCAGGACTAGGCTGGAGGCTGGGCCTTGGGCTGTGGCTGGGCTGGGGGCAGGGGGCAGGGCTGGGGCTGGGGCTGGGGCAGGGCTGGGGGCAGGGATGGGAGTGGGGCTGGGCAGGGGCTGGGCTGGGGCCAGGGGTGGGGCTGGGGCCGGGGCTGGGCTGTGGCTGGGGTTGGGGCAGGGCTGGGCTATGGCTGGGCTGGGGCCGGGGCTGCGGCTGGGGCTTAGGCCAGGGCTGGGGCAGGGCTGGGGATGGGTCCAGGGCTGGGGTTGGGCTGTGGCTGGGGCCAAGGGTGGGGCTGGGGCTGGGGCTGCGGCAGGGCTGGGGCCTGGGCTGGTGCTGGGCTGGGCTGGGGCGGGGAGTGGAGCCGGGGCTGGGGGCCGGGGCTGGGAGCAGGGCTGGGCTGGGGCGGGGACTGGAGCCGGGGCTGAGGCTGGGCTAGGGTCTGGGCTGGGGCCGGGGCTGCGACTGGGGCTGGGTCCAGGGCTGGGGCTGGGCTGTGGCTGGGGCTGGGCTGGGGCAGGGTTGGGGCTGGGGCTGGGCTGGGGCTGGGTCCAGGGCAGGGGCAGGGCAGGGCTGGGGCTGGGACTGGGGCAGGGCTGGGGCAGGGCTTGGGCAGGGCTGGGGCTGGGGCTGGGCTAGGGCTGGGTCCAGGGCTGGGGCTGGGCTGTGACTGGGGCTGGGCTGGGGCTGGGGCTGAGGGCAGGTCTGGGCTAGGGCTGGGGCTGGGACAGGGCTGGGGCTGGGCTGAGGGCAGGGCTGGGGCAGGGCTGGGGCTGGGGATGGATCTGGGGCTGGGTCCAGGGCTGGGGCTGGGTTGTGGCTGGGGCTGGGCTGGGGCAGGTCTGGGGCTGGGGCTGAGGGCAGGCCTGGGCTAGGGCTGGGGCTGGGGCTAGGTCTGGGGCTGGGTCCAGGGCTGGAGCTGGGTTGTGGTTGGGGCTGGGCTGGGGCAGGGCTGGGTCTGGGGCTGGGGCTGGGGCTGGGTCTGGGCTGGTGCAGGGCTGGGGCTGGGGCTGAGCTGGGGCTGGGTCCAGGGCTGGGGCTGGGGCTGTAACTGGGGCTGTGCTGGGGCTGGGTCCAGGGCTGGGGCTGGGCTGTGGCTGGGGTGGGCTGGGGCTGGGGCTGGGCTGGGGCAGGGATGGGGCGGGGGCTGGGGCAGGGCTGGGCTAGGGCTGGGCTGGGGCCGGGGCTGGGGCCGTGGGTGGGGCTGGGCTGGGGGCTGGGCTGGGCCTGGGCTGAGGGCAGGGCTGGGCTAGGGCTGGGGCTGGGCTGAGGGAAGAGCTGGGCTAGGTCTGGGGCTGGGGCAGGGCTGCGGCCGGGGCTGAGGCTGGGCTGGGTTCTGGGCTGCGGCTGGGGCGGGAACCAAGTCTATGGCTGGGCTGGGGCTGGGACAGGGCTGGGTCCAGGGCTGGGCTGGGGCCGAGGACAGGGGTGGGGTAGGGCTGGGTCCAGGGCTGGGGCTGGGGCTGGGCTGTGACAGGGCTGGGGTAGGGCTGGAGCCGGGGCTGGGGCCGGGGCTGGGAGCAGGGCTGGGCTGGAGCGGGGACTGGAGCCGGGGCTGAGGCTGGGCTAGGGTCTGTGCTGGGGCCGGGGTTGCGACTGGGGCTGGGTCCAGGGCTGGGGGTGGGCTGTGGCTGTGGCTGGGCTGGGGCAGGGCTGTGGCAGGGGCTGGGCTGGGGCTGGGTCCAGGGCAGGGGCTGGGCTGGGGCTGGGGCCGGGGCTCGGCTGGGGCAGGGCTGGGCTGGGGCTGGGCTGGTGCTGGGTCCAGGGCAGGGGCTGGGACTGGGGCTGGGTGCTGGGCCGGGGCAGGGCTGGGGCTGGGCTGTGGCAGGGCTGGGGTAGGGCTGGAGCCGGGGCTGGGGCCTGGGGTGGGGCAGGGCTGGGCTGGGGCGGGGACTGGAGCCGGGGCTGAGGCTGGGCTAGGGTCTGGGCTGTGGCCGGGGTTGCGACTGGGGCTGGGTCCAGGGCTGGGGCTGGGCTGTGGCTGGGGCTGGGCTGGGGCAGGGCTGTGGCTGGGTCTGGGCTGGGGCAGGGCTGTGGCAGGGGCTGGACTGGGGCTGGGTCCAGGGCAGGGGCTGGGCTGGGGCTGGGGCTGGGGCCGGGGCTGGGGCCGTGGGTGGGGCTGGGCTGGGGGCTGGGCTGGGCCTGGGCTGAGGGCAGGGCTGGGCAGGGCTGGGGCTGGGCTGAGGGCAGGGCTGGGCTAGGTCTGGGGCTGGGGCAGGGCTGGGGCTGGGGCTGAGCTGGGGCTGGGTCCAGGGCTGGGGCTGGGCTGGGTTCTGGGCTGGGGCTGGGGCGGGAACCAAGTCTATGGCTGGGCTGGGGATGGGACAGGGCTGGGGCTGGGGCTCGGGCTGGGGCAGGGCTGGGGGCAGGGATGGGAGACGGGGCTGGGCAGGGGCCGGGGCTGGGCTGGGGCAGGGGTGGGGCTGGGGCTGGGCTGGGGCAGGGGTGGGGCTGGGGCTGGGCTGGGGCTGGGGTGGGGCTGGGGCTGGGCTGTGGCAGGGGCTGGGGCTGTGCTGGGATGGGGCTGGGGCTGGGCTGGGGCAGGGCTGGGGCGGGGGCTGGGGCAGGGCTGGGGCTGGGGCTGTGGCTGGGGCTTTGGCTGTGGCTGGGCTGTGGCTGGGATGGGGCTGGGTCCAGGGCTGGGGCTGGGCTGTGGCTGGGGCTGTGGCTGGGCTGTGGCTGGGGCTGTGTCTGGGGCTGTGTCTGGGGCTGTGGGCAGGGCTGGGCTATGGCTGGGGATGGGGCAGGGCTGGGGCAGGGGTGGGGCTGGGGCTGGGCTGGGGTTGGGTCCAGGGCAGGGGCTGGGCTGGGGCTGGGGCTGGGGCTGAGGGCAGGGATGGGCTAGGGGTGGGGCTGGGGCAGGGGCCGGGGCTGGGGCTGGGTTCGGGGCAGGGCTGGGGCTGGGGCAGGGCGGGGGCTGGGGCAGGGCTGGGCTAGGGCTGGGCTGGGCCTGGGCTGAGAGTAGGGCTGGGCTAGGGCTGGGGCTGGGCTGAGGGCAGGGTTGGGCTAGGTCTGGGGCTGGGGCAGGGCTGCGGCCGGGACTGATGCTGGGCTGGGTTCTGGGCTGGGGCTGGGGCGGGAACCAAGTCTATGGCTGGGCTGGGGCTGGGACAGGGCTGGGGCTGGGGCTGGGGCAGGGCTGGGCTGGGCTGGGGCTGGGGCTGGGCCGGGGCAGGGCTAGGGCTGGGCTGTGGCTGAGGGCAGGGCTGGGCTCGGGCTGGGGCTGGGGTAGGGGCCGGGGCTGGGGACAGGGCTTGGGCCAGAGCTGGGGCAGGGCTGGGGCTGGGGCTGGGGCTGGGCTGGGGCTGGGTCCAGGGCAGGGGCTGGGGCTGGGTCTGGGTCTGGGCCGGGGCAGGGCTGGGTCTGGGGCAGGGTCCGGGGCTGGGGACAGGGCTGGGGACAGAGCTGGGGCAGGGCTGGGGGCCGGGCTGTGGCTGGGTTGGGTGCAGGGCTGGGGCTGAGGCAGGGCGGGGCCTTGAACAGGGCTGGGTCCAGGGCTGGGCTGGGGCCGGGGACAGGGCTGGGGTAGGGCTGGGGCTGGGGCTGGGCCGGGGCAGGGCTGGGGCTGGGCTGTGGCTGGGGCTGGGCTGGGGCTAGGGCTGAGGGCAGGGCTGGGCTAGGGCTGAGGCTGGGGAAGGGCTGGGGCTGGGCTGAGGGCAGGGCTGGGGCAGGGCTGGGGCTGGGGCTGGGTCCAGGGCTGGGGCTGGGTTGTGGCTGGGGCTGGGCTGGGGCAGGGCTGGAGCTGTGGCTGTGGCTGGGGCTGGGCTGGGGCAGGGCTGGGGCTGGGCTGTGGCTGGGGCTGAGCGCAGGTCTGGGCTGGGTTGTGGCTGGGGCTGGGCCGGGGCAGGGCTGGGGTAGGGCTGGGGCAGGTGCTGGGCTGGGGGTGGTCTGGGGCTGAGGCTGTTGCTGGGGCTGGGGACAGGGCTTGGGTAGGGCTGGGCTAGGGCTAAGGGCAGGGCTGGGTTAGGGCTGTGGCTGTGCAGAGCTGGGCTAGGGCTGGGCTGCGGCCGGGGCTGGGGAAGGGCTGGGTTCTGGGCTGGGGCTGGGGCGGGAACCAAGTCTATGGCTGGGCTGGGGCTGGGACAGGGCTGGGGCTGGGGCTCGGGCTGGGGCAGGGCTGGGGGCAGGGATGGGAGAGGGGCTGGGCAGGGGCCGGGGCTGGGCTGGGGCAGGGGTGGGGCTGGGGCTGGGCTGGGGCTGGGGTGGGGCTGGGGCTGTGCTGTGGCTGCGTCCAGGGCAGGGGCTGGGCTGGGGCTGGGGCTGGGGCTGAGGGCAGGGCTGGGCTAGGGGTGGGGCTGTGGCAGGGGCTGGGGCTGGGGCTGGGTTCGGTGCAGGGCTGGGGCTGGGGCACGGCGGGGGCTGGGGCAACGCTGGGCTAGGGCTGGGCTGGGGCCGGGGCTGGGGCCGTGGGTGGGGCTGGCCTGGGGGCTGGGCTGGGCCTGGGCTGAGGGCAGGGCTGGGCTAGGGCTGGGGCTGGGCTGAGGGCAGGGCTGGGCTAGGTCTGGGGCTGGGGCAGGGCTGGGGCTGGGGCTGAGCTGGGGCTGGGTCCAGGGCTGGGTCTGGGTTGTGGCTTGGGCTGGGCTGGGGCAGGGCTGGGACTGGGGCTGGGGCTGGGTCTGGGCTGGGGCAGGGCTGGGGCTGGGGCTGAGCTGGGGCTGGGTCCAGGGCTGGGGCAGTGGTGCGGCTGGGGCTGGGCTGGGACTGGGTCCAGGGCAGGGGCTGGGCTGGGGCTGGGGCTGGGGCTGAGGGCAGGGCTGGGCTAGGGTTGGGGCCGGGGCAGGGTCCGGGGCTGGGGCTGGGTTCGGTGCAGGGCTGGATCTGGGGCAGGGAGGGGGCTGGGGCAGGGCTGGGGCCATGGGTGGGGCTGGGCTGAGGGGCTGGGCTGGGCCTGGGGCTGAGGGCAGGGCTGGGCTAGGGCCGGGGCTGGGCTGAGGGCAGGGCTGGGCTAGGTCTGGGGCTGGGGCAGGGCTGCGGCCGGGGCTGAGGCTGGGCTGGGACTGGGCTGGGGCTGGGTCCAGGGCAGGGGCTGGGCTGGGTCTGGGGCTGGGCCGGGGCAGGGCTGGGGCTGGGGCAGGGGCCAGGGCTGGGGCCAGAGGTGGGGCAGGGCTGGGGCCGGGCTGGGGCTGGGTTGGGTGCTGGGCTGGGGCTGGGGCTGGGCTGTGGCTGGGGCTGGGGCAGGGCTGGGCTATGGCTGGGCTGGGGCCAGGGCTGCGGCTGGGGCTTAGGCCAGGGCTGGGGCAGGGCTGGGGATGGGTCCAGGGCTGGGGTTGGGCTGTGGCTGGGGCCAAGGGTGGGGCTGGGGCTGGGGCTGCGGCAGGGCTGGGGCCTGGGCTGGTGCTGGGCTGGGCTGGGGCGGGGAGTGGAGCCGGGGCTGGGGCCCGGGCTGGGAGCAGGGCTGGGCTGGGGCGGGGACTGGAGTAGGGGCTGAGGCTGGGCTAGGGTCTGGGCTGGGGCCAGGGCTGCGACTGGGGCTGGGTCCAGGGCTGGGGCTGGGCTGTGGCTGGGGCTGGGCTGGGGCAGGGTTGGGGCTGGGGCTGGGCTGGGGCTGGGTCCAGGGCAGGGGCAGGGCTGGGGCTGGGGCTGGGACTGGGGCAGGGCTGGGGCAGGGCTTGGGCAGGGCTGGGGCTGGGCTGAGGGCAGGGCTGGGGCAGGGCTGGGGCTGGGGATGGATCTGGGGCTGGGTCCAGGGCTGGGGCTGGGTTGTGGCTGGGGCTGGGCTGGGGCAGGGCTGGGGCTGGGACTGGGGCTGGGTCTGGGCTGGGGCAGGGCTGGGGCTGGGGCTGAGCTGGGGCTGGGTCCAGGGCTGGGGCTGGGCTGTGGCTGGGGCTGTGCTGGGGCTGGGTCCAGGGCTGGGGCTGGGGCTGTGGCTGGGCCTGGGGCTGTGCTGGTCTAGGGCTGAGCTGGGGCTAGGTCCAGGGCTGTGGCTGGGGCTGGGGCTGTGCTGGGCTGGGGCTGGGCTGGGGCCGGGGCTGGGGCCGTTGGTGGGGCTGGGCTGGGGGCTGGGCTGGGGCTGGGGCAGGGCTGCGGCTGGGGCTGAGGCTGGGCTGGGTTCTTGGCTGGGGCTGGGGCGGGAACCAAGTCTATGGCTGGGCTGGGGCTGGGACAGGGCTGGGGCTGGGGCTGGGGCTGGGGCAGGGCTGGGGGCAGGGATGGGAGTGGGGCTGGGCTGGGGCCGGGGCTGGGCTGGGGCAGGGCTGGGCTGGGGCGGGGAGTGGAGCCGGGGCTGGGGCCGGGGCTGGGAGCAGGGCTGGGCTGGGGCGGGTACTGGAGCCGGGGCTGAGGCTGGGCTAGGGTCTGGACTGGGGCCGGGGCTGCGACTGGGGCTGGGTCCAGGGCTGGGGCTGGGCTGTGGCTGGGGCTGGGCTGGAGCAGGGTAGGGGCTGGGGCTGGGCTGGGGCTGGGTCAAGGGCAGGGGCAGGGCTGGGGCTGGGGATGGATCTGGGGCTGGGTCCAGGGCTGGGGCTGGGTTGTGGCTGGGGCTGGGCTGGGGCAGGGCTGGGGCTGGGACTGGGGCTGGGTCTGGGCTGGGGCAGGGCTGGGGCTGGGGCTGAGCTGGGGCTGGGTCCAGGGCTGGGGCTGGGCTGTGGCTGGGGCTGTGCTGGGGCTGGGTCCAGGGCTGGGGCTGGGGCTGTGGCTGGGCCTGGGGCTGTGCTGGTCTAGGGCTGAGCTGGGGCTAGGTCCAGGGCTGTGGCTGGGGCTGGGGCTGTGCTGGGCTGGGGCTGGGGCTGGGCTGGGGCAGGGATGGGGCTGGGGCTGGGGCAGGGCTGGGCTGGGGCTGGGCTGGGGCCGGGGCTGGGGCCGTTGTTGGGGCTGGGCTGGGGGCTGGGCTGGGGCTGGACTGAGGGCAGGGCTGGGCTAGGGCTGGGGCTGGGGCAGGGCTGCGGCTGGGGCTGAGGCTGGGCTGGGTTCTTGGCTGGGGCTGGGGCGGGAACCAAGTCTATGGCTGGGCTGGGGCTGGGACAGGGCTGGGGCTGGGGCTGGGGCTGGGGCAGGGCTGGGGGCAGGGATGGGAGTGGGGCTGGGCTGGGGCCGGGGCTGGGCTGCGGCAGGGCTGGGCTGGGGCGGGGAGTGGAGCCGGGGCTGGGGCCGGGGCTGGGAGCAGGGCTGGGCTGGGGCGGGGACTGGAGCCGGGGCTGAGGCTGGGCTAGGGTCTGGACTGGGGCCGGGGCTGCGACTGGGGCTGGGTCCAGGGCTGGGGCTGGGCTGTGGCTGGGGCTGGGCTGGAGCAGGGTTGGGGCTGGGGCTGGGTCAAGGGCAGGGGCAGGGCTGGGGCTGGGACTGGGGCAGGGCTGGGGCAGGGCTTGGGCAGGGCTGGGGTTGGGGCTGGGCTGCGGCCCGGGCTGGGGCTGGGCTGGGTTCTGGGCTGGGGCTGGGGCGGGAACCAAGTCTATGGCTGGGCTGGGGCTGGGACAGGGCTGGGGCTGGGGCTGGGGCTGGGCTGGGGCCGGGGCTGGGCTGGGGCAGGGCTGGGGCTGGTGCTGGGCTGGGGCTGGGTCCAGGGCAGGGGCTGGGCTGGGTCTGGGGCTGGGCCGGGGCAGGGCTGGGGCTGGGGCAAGGGCTGGGGGTGGGGCCAGGGCTGGGGCCAGAGGTGGGGCAAGGCTGGGGCCGGGCTGGGGCTGGGTTGGGTGCAGGGTTGGGGCTAGGGCAGGGCGGGGGCTGGAACAGGGCTGGGTCCAGGGCTGGGCTGGGGCCGGGGACAGGGCTGGGGTAGGGCTGGAGACGGGGCTGGGGCAGGGGCTGGGTCCAGGGCTGGGCTGGGCTGTGGCTGGGGCTGGGCTGTGGCAGGGCTGGGGTAGGGCTGGAGCCGGGGCTGGGGCCGGGGCTGGGTCCAGGGCTGGGCTGGGGCGGGGACTGGAGCCGGGGCTGAGGCTGGGCTAGGGTCTGGGCTGGGGCCGGGGCTGTGACTGGGGCTGGGTCCAGGGCTGGGGCTGGGCTGTGGCTGGGGCTGGGCTGGGGCAGGGCTGTGCCAGGGGCTGGGCTGGGGCTGGGTCCAGGGCAGGGGCTGGGCTGGGGCTGGGACTGGGGCTGAGGGCAGGGCTGGGGTAGGGTTGGAGCCAGAGCTGGGAACGGGGCTGGGAGCAAGGCTGGAACTGAGGTTGGGGCCGGGGCTGGGGCTGGGTTGGGGCCGGGGCTGGGGCAGGACTAGGCTGGAGGCTGGGCCTTGGGCTGGGGCTGGGCTGGGGGCAGGGCTGGGGCTGGGGCTGGGGCTGGGGCAGGGCTGGGGGCAGGGATGGGAGTGGGGCTGGGCAGGGGCTGGGCTGGGGCCAGGGGTGGGGCTGGGGCTGGGGCTGGGCTGTGGCTGGGGCTGGGGCAGGGCTGGGCTATGGCTGGGCTGGGGCCAGGGCTGCGGCTGGGGCTTAGGCCAGGGCTGGGGCAGGGCTGGGGATGGGTCCAGGGCTGGGGTTGGGCTGTGGCTGGGGCCAAGGGTGGGGCTGGGGCTGGGGCTGCGGCAGGGCTGGGGCCTGGGCTGGTGCTGGGCTGGGCTGGGGCGGGGAGTGGAGCCGGGGCTGGGGCCCGGGCTGGGAGCAGGGCTGGGCTGGGGCGGGGACTGGAGTAGGGGCTGAGGCTGGGCTAGGGTCTGGGCTGGGGCCAGGGCTGCGACTGGGGCTGGGTCCAGGGCTGGGGCTGGGCTGTGGCTGGGGCTGGGCTGGGGCAGGGTTGGGGCTGGGGCTGGGCTGGGGCTGGGTCCAGGGCAGGGGCAGGGCTGGGGCTGGGGCTGGGACTGGGGCAGGGCTGGGGCAGGGCTTGGGCAGGGCTGGGGCTGGGCTGAGGGCAGGGCTGGGGCAGGGCTGGGGCTGGGGCTGAGCTGGGGCTGGGTCCAGGGCTGGGGCTGGGCTGTGGCTGGGGCTGTGCTGGGGCTGGGTCCAGGGCTGGGGCTGGGGCTGTGGCTGGGCCTGGGGCTGTGCTGGTCTAGGGCTGAGCTGGGGCTAGGTCCAGGGCTGTGTCTGGGGCTGGGGCTGTGCTGGGCTGGGGCTGGGGCTGGGCTGGGGCAGGGATGGGGCTGGGGCTGGGGCAGGGCTGGGCTGGGGCTGGGCTGGGGCCGGGGCTGGGGCCGTTGGTGGGGCTGGGCTGGGGGCTGGGCTGGGGCTGGGCTGAGGGCAGGGCTGGGCTAGGGCTGGGGCTGGGGCAGGGCTGCGGCTGGGGCTGAGGCTGGGCTGGGTTCTTGGCTGGGGCTGGGGCGGGAACCAAGTCTATGGCTGGGCTGGGGCTGGGACAGGGCTGGGGCTGGGGCTGGGGCTGGGGCAGGGCTGGGGGCAGGGATGGGAGTGGGGCTGGGCTGGGGCCGGGGCTGGGCTGGGGCAGGGCTGGGCTGGGGCGGGGAGTGGAGCCGGGGCTGGGGCCGGGGCTGGGAGTAGGGCTGGGCTGGGGCGGGGACTGGAGCCGGGGCTGAGGCTGGGCTAGGGTCTGGACTGGGGCCGGGGCTGCGACTGGGGCTGGGTCCAGGGCTGGGGCTGGGCTGTGGCTGGGGCTGGGCTGGAGCAGGGTTGGGGCTGGGGCTGGGCTGGGGCTGGGTCAAGGGCAGGGGCAGGGCTGGGGCTGGGACTGGGGCAGGGCTGGGGCAGGGCTTGGGCAGGGCTGGGGTTGGGGCTGGGCTGCGGCCCGGGCTGGGGCTGGGCTGGGTTCTGGGCTGGGGCTGGGGCGGGAACCAAGTCTATGGCTGGGCTGGGGCTGGGACAGGACTGGGGCTGGGGCTGGGGCTGGGGCTGGGCTGGGGCACGGCTTGGGCAGGGCTGGGGCTGGGGCTGGGCTAGGGCTGGGTCCAGGGCTGGGGCTGGGCTGTGGCTGGGGCTGGGCTGGGGCTGGGGACAGGGCTTGGGTAGGGCTGGGGTAGGGCTAAGGGCAGGGCTGGGTTAGGGCTGTGGCTGTGCAGAGCTGGGCTAGGGCTGGGCTGGGGCCGGGGATGGGGCACGGCTGCGGCCGGGGCTGAGGCTGGGCTGGGTTCTGGGCTGGGGCTGGGGCGGGAACCAAGTCTATGGCTGGGCTGGGGATGGGACAGGGCTGGGGCTGGGGCTCGGGCTGGGGCAGGGATGGGGGCAGGGATGGGAGTGGGGCTGGGCAGGGGCTGGGCTGGGGCCAGGGGTGGGGCTGGGGCCGGGGCTGGGCTGTGGCTGGGGCTGGGGCAGGGCTGGGCTATGGCTGGGCTGGGGCCGGGGCTGCGGCTGGGGCTTAGGCCAGGGCTGGGGCAGGGCTGGGGATGGGTCCAGGGCTGGGGTTGGGCTGTGGCTGGGGCCAAGGGTGGGGCTGGGGCTGGGGCTGCGGCAGGGCTGGGGCCTGGGCTGGTGCTGGGATGGGCTGGGGCGGGGAGTGGAGCCGGGGCTGGGGCCGGGGCTGGGAGCAGGGCTGGGCTGGGGCGGGGACTGGAGTAGGGGCTGAGGCTGGGCTAGGGTCTGGGCTGGGGCCGGGGCTGCGACTGGGGCTGGGTCCAGGGCTGGGGCTGGGCTGTGGCTGGGGCTGGGCTGGGGCAGGGTTGGGGCTGGGGCTGGGCTGGGGCTGGGTCCAGGGCAGGGGCAGGGCAGGGCTGGGGCTGGGACTGGGGCAGGGCTGGGGCAGGGCTTGGGCAGGGCTGGGGCTGGGGCTGGGCTAGGGCTGGGTCCAGGGCTGGGGCTGGGCTGTGACTGGGGCTGGGGTGGGGCTGGGGCTGAGGGCAGGTCTGGGCTAGGGCTGGGGCTGGGACAGGGCTGGGGCTGGGGCAGGGCTGGGCTATGGCTGGGCTGGGGCCGGGGCTGCGGCTGGGGCTTAGGCCAGGGCTGGGGCAGGGCTGGGGATGGGTCCAGGGCTGGGGTTGGGCTGTGGCTGGGGCCAAGGGTGGGGCTGGGGCTGGGGCTGCGGCAGGGCTGGGGCTGGGGCTGAGGGCAGGTCTGGGCTAGGGCTGGGGCTGGGACAGGGCTGGGGCTGGGGCAGGGCTGGGCTATGGCTGGGCTGGGGCCGGGGCTGCGGCTGGGGCTTAGGCCAGGGCTGGGGCAGGGCTGGGGATGGGTCCAGGGCTGGGGTTGGGCTGTGGCTGGGGCCAAGGGTGGGGCTGGGGCTGGGGCTGCGGCAGGGCTGGGGCCTGGGCTGGTGCTGGGATGGGCTGGGGCGGGGAGTGGAGCCGGGGCTGGGGCCGGGGCTGGGAGCAGGGCTGGGCTGGGGCGGGGACTGGAGCCGGGGCTGAGGCTGGGCTAGGGTCTGGGCTGGGGCCGGGGCTGCGACTGGGGCTGGGTCCAGGGCTGGGGCTGGGCTGTGGCTGGGGCTGGGCTGGAGCAGGGTTGGGGCTGGGGCTGTGCTGGGGGCAGGGCTGGGGCTGCGACTGGGTCTGGGGCTGGGGCAGGGCTGGGGGCAGGGATGGGAGTGGGGCTGGGCAGGGGCTGGGCTGGGGCCAGGGGTGGGGCTGGGGCCGGGGCTGGGCTGTGGCTGGGGCTGGGGCAGGGCTGGGCTATGGCTGGGCTGGGGCCGGGGCTGCGGCTGGGGCTTAGGCCAGGGCTGGGGCAGGGCTAGGGATGGGTCCAGGGCTGGGGTTGGGCTGTGGCTGGGGCCAAGGGTGGGGCTGGGGCTGGGGCTGCGGCAGGGCTGGGGCCTGGGCTGGTGCTGGGCTGGGCTGGGGCGGGGAGTGGAGCCGGGGTGTGGCCGGTTGACGTTGCCCCCTTAAGAAAGGGAATATGGTGGACGGAAGTTGGTAAACGGAAGGAATAGTCTAAACTAATTTCATTGGATGAGTGGGAGGAAGCACTTCTGAGCTGGGACTGTACTGGACATTTCCAGCACTTCTCAGTCAGTCTTGCTTCCGCCTCTTCTTCAGGCAACAGCTTTCTGTCCTGGGCTTTCTGCCAAGGCCTCGGCCTTGAAAACCAGATAACAGGCCTGTATACTAACTCCCTTCCAATTAACACGAACTGCTTCTAATTTTTTTTTTCCTCTCTTCTCTTTCTCTTTCTATCCCATTCTGGGGAAAGGGGGGGAAGAGAGGGGAGAGCGGAGGTGGGGGACCCCTCTCTGCCGAGGGGGGCACTCTCATTTCTGTGTTACTCTGTTGTATATCTTTGTATATATTGTAGATATTGTAAATTTGTAAATAATCCCCTGCAAACCCTACATCGCTTTGTAAATATAGCTCCACTGCTTTGCTAATTCAGCTTGCGAGTTTTTTTTTCCTTTCCCTTCAATTTTTTTTCCCTTTTACTTTACAAAGGGGGAAGGGAGGAGGCTTCTCGGCCTTACCTTCCATCCCACCACATTTTTTTTTATTGGCGCCCAACGTGGGGCGGATAATTAGTTTAATTTATTATTTGATTGATTTAGTGTTTTCTAGCTGAATTAGCAAACATGAAGGTATTGTGGTTTGTGGAGCGATTATTCTTTTCAATTTTTGGGGCTCTGATTTACAGGTATTGTCTGGGTTTGATTTTGGATTACCTGGGTAAATATTTGGTGCGGACAATTTATATGTGGGTTATGTATAGAGTTAAATTATGGTATGGAAAATGTATTAATTTATTATGGCCAGTGAGATACAGGAATGTTACCTCCACCACTCTCCCAATTGAGATAAAGGGTTTTAAGATTCCGCCTGAGGAGACAGTAACTTTAGGTGATGCCTGGGATCCAAAGGTGATTTATTTGGTGTCTATAATTCTGCTGATGGTGATAATTAACGTGTATCTCATGATTTCTTTACGGCGAGAGAAAAAGGTGTCCAGGGCGTGTTTTGTTATTAAAACTAGATCAAAAAGAAAACGCCGTGGCTCTCGATCAGTCCCAGAGTCATCTAGTGACGAGGACTGTGGAGAACCCGTGTCAGTCAAAAAGAAGGCTAAAAAGTTAATTGGTAAAGCAGCTCTAAATGACTTTGCTGATTCTGGCAAGCAGCCAAGGGCATCGGCTGGTATCAACATGGCACCTACTCCTTCTCCCACTCCTTCTCCTTCTGCTTCTTCTCCGTCGGCCATTAATGGAGCAACATCACTTCCACCCACTCCCTCAGTGGGACCGGAAGTCACTGCCCCAGCAGCTGATTTCTCTCAAGACCTGTCAGCTTCCATTAAGGTGGCTGTAAATTCAAACACAGCTCCAGTTAAGGTGGCTCCTTTAAAGACTAGAGCTGCAAAGGCCCAAGATGGAGAAGAAGAGGTGGAGACTGATCCTGGTGAGGGGCCCTCTACTGTAAAAGATCCTGCTCAGGAGGAAGAGAAGGTTTGTTTTAAAGATCTAGCTAACCTAGTGAGATCAAAGCAGGATAGAGATGAAGCTAGGAAAGCAGCTGGCAAAGGTGGTTCTCAGCTTAAAGAGATCCTTAGGAGAATGACAGCAGGATTTTACGGACAAAGAATTCAGGGAGATGAAGAGGAAGATGATATTACGGACTGTTCTTCGCCAAGGGAGGAATTGCGTAATGTCCGTAAAGATTTCACCAGGGCAGATAGGGAGCCAGTTCTAGCTTGGCTTAGTAGGTGTTATGATACAGGTGCTTCAGCTCTAACAGTTGGAGACAAGTCAGCAGCTCAGTTAGGAACTCTCTCAAGGGACAATGGAATAGATAGACATCTAGGCGAAGCTCTCGGTAAGGTTAATCTGTGGATACGCCTTTTAATAGCGGTTGCCCTGAGATACCCTTCCCGAGATGATCTTCCCTGGAATCCTAAACCTTGGACTACCATAGATGAGGGAATTAAGCGCTTGAGAGAATTTGCTGTTAGAGAGCTACTCTATGGTGAACATGAAACTCTGAATCCTGATGACATTCCTGTGGGTATTGGTCTTGCTAAAAAGATCATCAAACTTGCTCCTTCTAATTATGCAAACATTCTGGCAAGCAGAATTGTGTCAAGAAGTTATGGTGGAGCTTCTCCTACGGTTGGCCAATTCAGTGATCAAATGAGACAATTGGAGGATAGCATGACATGTGGTTCTTTGGTTTTGGCCATTAAAACTATGTCTGGTGATATTCAGAATTGCATAAGAGAGTTAAAAGATGAATTTAGAAATTCCATATCCCAATTGGCACAAAGGGATAGTTTCAATTCTCCCTCCAGATGGGTACAAGTTTCATCTGTGAGGAATACACGTCCTCCAAGGAGGACATTCCAAAACAGGTCATTCCAAAACAGGTCATTCCAAAACAGACCACCAAGGCAATCACGTAGAACTATTTGGATAACTCTGCGTGATCAGTTTGGTGAGAACATGAACCGCTGGGATGGCCAACCAACTGCTAATCTTTTCAGGAGACTGAGGGAATTGCAAAGTGGCAGAACCCAAGGTAGTAATACCAGAAGGGTAGCTGTTACTTCCACAGTTCCCCAGAACGACTCTTATGGCTCCAACAGTGGCTCCAGTTATAACATGCAAAGTTATAACCCTGCAAACTATGTGCAATGCACATGTGCGCATGTTCCCCATAACTAGGGGTGCCCTGCCTCCCGCCAGGGGGAGGAGAGGGATAACAGAGATAACAGAATCTATTGGGATGTGTACATCCAGTGGCCTGGCACTTCACAATTTCGGAAGTACAGGGCCTTGGTTGACACAGGAGCTCAGTGCACCATAATACCATCAAATTATCAGGGATCAGAGTCTATAACTATTCTGGGAGTCACTGGTGGATCTCAAGAGTTAAGTAAGGTAGAGGTTAATATAAGTTTAACTGGTAAACAATGGAGGAAGCATACAGTTGTGACCGGACCTGATGCACCTTGTATTTTGGGAATTGATTTTCTGAGAGAAGGGCGTTTCAAAGACCCTAGAGGTTACAAATGGGCTTTTGGAGTAGCTTCTATAGAAATTGATGGACAAAAATTGAAGCTATCTGCCAGACCTGAACTTTCTGATGAATCTGCAGTTGTGGGACAACATAAGATACAGGACATTAAATTGCCGGTTGCTTCTCAGACTGTGCACCACAGACAATACAGAACCAACCGTGACTCTTTGTTGCCCATTCAGAATCTGATTCGTCAGTTGGAGAGTCAGAAAGTCGTCAGCAAAACTCATTCACCTTTCAACAGTCCAGTGTGGCCTGTGCGGAAGCAGAATGGAGACTGGCGTCTGACGGTTGACTACCGAGCCCTGAATGAAGTAACACCACCTATGAGTGCAGCAGTACCAGACATGATGGAGCTACAGTATGAGCTGGAATCCAAAGAGGCCAAATGGTATGCTACCATAGACATTGCTAATGCATTTTTCTCTATTCCCATAGCAGAGGAATGCAGGCCTCAGTTTGCTTTCACCTGGAGAGGAATCCAGTACACTTTCAACAGGCTGCCAATGGGCTGGATCCACAGCTCAAGCATCTGTCATGCAGTGATCCACGATGCTCTGGAGAAAGGCGGTGCTCCAGAACACATCCAGTTCATCGATGATATCATCGTCTGGGGTAAAACTGCTGAGGAAGTCTTTGAGAAAGGTAACAAAATCATTGACATTCTTCTGAATGCAGGTTTTGCCATCAAGCGAGACAAGGTGAAAGGACCTACCACAGAGATTCAGTTTCTGGGAGTGCGATGGCAGGATGGACGCCGACACATTCCAGTGGATGTGGTAAATAGAGTCTCCACCATGGCAAGTCCCACAAACAAACAAGAGACCCTACGTTTCTTAGGGATAGTGGGATTTTGGAGACTGCACATTCCTGGATACAGTCAAATTGTGAAACCTCTGTATGATGTAACTCGAAAGAGAAACCATTTCCACTGGGGACCTGAACAACAAGCAGCCTTTGACCAGATAAAGCAAGAGGTAATTCAAGCAATGGGTCTGGGACCTGTCCGAGATGGTCCAGACATTAAGAACATTTTGTACACGGCTGCAAGTGACAATGGTCCAACCTGGTGCTTGTGGCAAAAAGCTCCAGGTGAGACACGTGGACGACCTCTTGGTTTCTGGAGTCGAGGTTACAGAGGTTCAGAGGCTAACTACACTCCAACAGAGAAAGAAATCTTAGCTGCCTATGAAGGAGTAAAAGCATCTTCTGAAGTGATTGGAACTGAATCACAACTTCTCTTAGCTCCCAGATTACCAGTTTTGAATTGGATGTTCAAAGGCAAAGGATCCACACCACATCATGCCACAGACTCAACATGGTCTAAGTGGATGGCTCTGATAACACAGAGAGCTCGAATGGGAAATCTTGAAAGACCTGGTCTAGTGGAGGTGATCTCAAGTTGGCCTGAAGGTATCAACTGTGCCAAACCTCCAGAGGAGAAAGTAACTCGTGCTGAGGAAGCTCCTCCTTACAATGACCTTTCTGATGATGAAAAGAAATATGCTTTGTTCACAGACGGTTCCTGTCGTCTTGTTGGGAACAAGCGAAGGTGGAAGTCTGCAGTGTGGAGTCCAACATGCCGTGTTGCAGAGGCGAAAGATGGAGAAGGAGAATCCAGTCAGTTCGCAGAGGTAAAAGCTGTCCAGCTAGCTCTCGACGTAGCTGAACGTGAGAGATGGCCAAAGCTTTATATCTACACCGACTCATGGATGGTAGCCAATGCTCTATGGGGTTGGCTAAAGAACTGGAAGAAGAGTGGTTGGCAGAGAAAAGGAAAACCCATTTGGGCAGCCAACCTGTGGCAGGACATTGCTGATCGAATCGAGAGAATTCCAGTGAAAGTGAGACACATCGATGCTCACATTCCTAAGAGCAAAGCTACTGAGGAACAGCAACACAACCATCAGGCAGATCTAGCTGCAAGAGTTTCTCAAGTAGACATGGACTCTAATCTTGATCTCGACTGGAAACACCGAGGTGAGATATTCTTAGCTCGGTGGGCTCACGATTCGTCAGGACATCAAGGCAGAGATGCAACATACCAATGGGCTCGTGACAGATCCATAGACATTTCCATGGATGCTATCACACAAGTCATCCATGACTGTGACACTTGTGCTGCTATTAAGCAGGCAAAACGACTTAAGCCCTTGTGGTATGGTGACAGATGGTCCAAGTACAAGTATGGTGAAGCTTGGCAGATTGACTACATCACTCTACCACGTTCTCGTTCTGGTAAGCAATACGTGCTTACTATGGTAGAGGCAAACACTGGATGGTTGGAAACTTATCCAGTTCCACATGCAACTGCACGCAACACCATTCTCGGTCTGGAGAAACAGATCCTGTGGAGACACGGAACTCCAGAGAGGATTGAGTCAGACAACGGAACTCATTTCAAGAACAACCTTGTAAAGAACTGGGCAAAAGAGCACGGTATTGAGTGGATATTCCACATTCCCTACTATGCACCAGCTTCAGGGAAGATTGAACGCTACAACGGTTTGTTGAAGACCACTCTCAAAGCCATGGGAGGTGGATCTTTGAAAAACTGGGAAAAACATTTAGCACAAGCAACCTGGCTGGTAAATAGTAGAGGTTCAGTGAACCGAGCTGGACCTGCACAATCAGATTTGCTACGGAAAGTGGAAGGTGATAGAGTTCCTGTTGTTAGAGAAAAGAATCTGTTAGGTAAAACTGTTTGGGTATTTTCACCCTCAGGAGAGGCTAAACCTGTCCGAGGGGTGGTTTCAGCTGAAGGTCCGGGTCACACTTATTGGGTAATGCAAGAGAATGGTGAAATTCAGTGTATTCCACAAAGAAATTTAACTTTAGCTGAAAGAGGTTAATTTCGAACTGTTGTACAGCTACATCGCGTCCAAAGGAAGAACCAACGAGGAATCTACGGTGCACGAACCCTGAGATCCCTGAGAGCCCTGAGTCAACTAAGAGACCCTGAGAATCCCTGTTTCCCTTTTCTTCGCTTCGTCGGTGAAGAAATGAACTGTTTTCCATTTTTCTCATTTTCTGACTTTCTTGGACTTTTGAATCATCTACATCTGAGCATAGCCGGAATGGACTATGAACTTTACTCATGAACTGTAAATATCGGTTTGGATTGGATGGACAGTATGAACAGCCAATGAAATTGTTTAGAAGGGGTGGACTGTGGCCGGTTGACGTTGCCCCCTTAAGAAAGGGAATATGGTGGACGGAAGTTGGTAAACGGAAGGAATAGTCTAAACTAATTTCATTGGATGAGTGGGAGGAAGCACTTCTGAGCTGGGACTGTACTGGACATTTCCAGCACTTCTCAGTCAGTCTTGCTTCCGCCTCTTCTTCAGGCAACAGCTTTCTGTCCTGGGCTTTCTGCCAAGGCCTCGGCCTTGAAAACCAGATAACAGGCCTGTATACTAACTCCCTTCCAATTAACACGAACTGCTTCTAATTTTTTTTTTCCTCTCTTCTCTTTCTCTTTCTATCCCATTCTGGGGAAAGGGGGGGAAGAGAGGGGAGAGCGGAGGTGGGGGACCCCTCTCTGCCGAGGGGGGCACTCTCATTTCTGTGTTACTCTGTTGTATATCTTTGTATATATTGTAGATATTGTAAATTTGTAAATAATCCCCTGCAAACCCTACATCGCTTTGTAAATATAGCTCCACTGCTTTGCTAATTCAGCTTGCGAGTTTTTTTTTCCTTTCCCTTCAATTTTTTTTCCCTTTTACTTTACAAAGGGGGAAGGGAGGAGGCTTCTCGGCCTTACCTTCCATCCCACCACACGGGGCTGGGGCCGGGGCTGGGAGCAGGGCTGGGCTGGGGCGGGGGACTGGAGCCGGGGCTGAGGCTGGGCTAGGGTCTGGGCTGGGGCCGGGGCTGCGACTGGGGCTGGGTCCAGGGCTGGGGCTGGGCTGTGGCTGGGGCTGGGCTGGGGCAGGGTTGGGGCTGGGGCTGGGCTGGGGCTGGGTCCAGGGCAGGGGCAGGGCAGGGCTGGGGCTGGGACTGGGGCAGGGCTGGGGCAGGGCTTGGGCAGGGCTGGGGCTGGGGCTGGGCTAGGTCTGGGTCCAGGGCTGGGGCTGGGCTGTGACTGGGGCTGGGCTGGGGCTGGGGCTGAGGGCAGGTCTGGGCTAGGGCTGGGGCTGGGACAGGGCTGGGGCTGGGCTGAGGGCAGGGCTGGGGCAGGGCTGGGGCTGGGGATGGATCTGGGGCTGGGTCCAGGGCTGGGGCTGGGTTGTGGCTGGGGCTGGTTTGGGCAGGGTCCAGGGCTGGGGCTGGGCTGTGGCTGGGGCTGTGCTGGGGCTGGGTCCAGGGCTGGGGCTGGGGCTGGGGCTGGGGCTGGGGCTGTGCTGGTCTGGGGCTGAGCTGGGGCGTGGTCCAGGGCTGTGGCTGGGCTGTGGCTGGGGCTGGGGCTGGGGCTGTGCTGGGCTGGGGCTGGGGCTGGGCTGGGGCAGGGATGGGGCTGGGGCTGGGGCAGGGCTGGGCTGGGGCTGGGCTGGGGCCGGGGCTGGGGCCGTTGGTGGGGCTGGGCTGGGGGCTGGGCTGGGCCTGGGTTGAGGGCAGGGCTGGGCTAGGGCTGGGGCTGGGGCAGGGCTGCGGCCGGGGCTGAGGCTGGGCTGGGTTCTGGGCTGGGGCTGGGGCGGGAACCAAGTCTATGGCTGGGCTGGGGCTGGGACAGGGCTGGGGCTGCGGCTGGGGCAGGGCTGGGGGCAGGGATGGGAGTGGGGCTGGGCTGGGGCCGGGGCTGGGCTGGGGCAGGGCTGGGCTGGGGCTGGGCTGGTGCTGGGGCCGGGGGTGGGGCTGGGGCTTAGTCCAGGGCTGGGGCAGGGCTGGGGATGGGTCCAGGGCTGGGGTTGGGCTGTGGCTGGGGCTGAGGGTGGGGCTGGGGCTGGGGCTGCGGCAGGGCTGGGGCCTGGGCTGGTGCTGGGCTGGGCTGGGGCGGGGAGTGGAGCCCGGGCTGGGGCCGGGGCTGGGAGCAGGGCTGGGCTGGGGCGGGGACTGGAGCCGGGGCTGAGGCTGGGCTAGGGTCTGGGCTGGGGCCGGGGCTGCGACTGGGGCTGGGTCCAGGGCTGGGGCTGGGCTGTGGCTGAGGCTGGGCTGGAGCAGGGTTGGGGCTGGGGCTGGGCTGGGGCTGGGTCAAGGGCAGGGGCAGGGCTGGGGCTGGGGCTGGGACTGGGGCAGGGCTGGGGCAGGGCTTGGGCAGGGCTGGGGCTGGGGCTGGGGCTGGGCTGTGGCAGGGCTGGGGTAGTGCTGGAGCCGGGGCTGGGGCCGGGGCTGGGAGCAGGGCTGGGCTGGGGCGGGGACTGGAGCCGGGGCTGAGGCTGGGCTAGTGTCTGCGCAGGGGCCGAGGCTGCGACTGGGGCTGGGTCCAGGGCTGGGGCTGGGCTGTGGCTGGGGCTGGGCTGGGGCAGGGCTGTGGCAGGGGCTGGGCTGGGGCTGGGTCCAGGGCAGGGGCTGGGCTGGGGCTGGGGCTGGGCCGGTGCAAGGCTGGGGCTGGGGCTGGGGCTGAGGGCAGGGCTGGGCTAGGGTTGGAGCCGGAGCTGGGAACGGGGCTGGGAGCAGGGCTGGGACTGAGGTTGGGGCCGGGGCTGGGACAGGACTAGGCTGGAGGCTGGGCCTTGGGCTGGGGCTGGGCTGGGGGCAGGGCTGGGGCTGGGGCTGGGTCAAGGCTGGGGGCAGGGCTGGGGCCTGGGCTGGTGCTGGGCTGGGCTGGGGTGGGGACTGGAGCCGGGGCTGGGGCCGGGGCTGGGCTGGGGCTGGGCTGGGGCGGGGACTGGAGCCGGGGCTGAGGCTGGGCTAGGGTCTGGGCTGGGGCCGGGGCTGCGACTGGGGCTGGGTCCAGGTCTGGGGCAGGGCTGGGGCTGGGTCCAGGGCTGGGGCTGGGCTGTGGCTGGGGCTGGGCTAGGGCTGGGTCCAGGGCAGGGGCAGGGCTGGGGCTGGGGCTGGGACTGGGGCAGGGCTCGGGCAGGGCTTGGGCAGGGCTGGGGTTGGGGCTGGGCTAGGGCTGGGTCCAGGGCTGGGGCTGGGCTGTGGCTCGGGCTGGGCTGGGGCTGGGGCTGAGGGCAGGTCTGGGCTAGGGCAGGGGCTGGGGAAGGGCTGGGGCTGGGCTTAAGGCAGGGCTGGGGCAGGGCTGGGGCTGGGGATGGATCTGGGGCTGGGTCTAGGGCTGGGGCTGGGTTGTGGCTGTGGCTGGGCTGGGGCAGGACTGGGGTTGGGGCTGTGGCTGGGTCTGGGCTGGGGCAGGGCTGGGGCTGGGGCTGAGCTGGGGCCGAGAGTGGGGCTGGGCAGGGCTGGGCCCAAGGCTGGGGCAGGGCTGGAGTAGGGCTGGGCTGGGCCTGGGCTGAGGGCAGGGCTGGGCTCGGGCTGGGGCTGGGCTGAGGGCAGGGCTGGGCTAGGGCTGGGCTGGGGCCGGGGCTGGGGCCGTGGGTGGGGCTGGGCTGGGGGCTGGGCTGGGCCAGGGCTGGGGGCAGGGCTGGGCTAGGGCTGGGGCTGGGCTGAGGGCAGGGCTGGGCTAGGTCTGGGGCTGGGGCAGGGCTGCGGCCAGGGCTGAGGCTGGGCTGGGTTCTGGGCTGGGGCTGGGGCGGGAACCAAGTCTATGGCTGGGCTGGGGCTGGGACAGGGCTGGGGCTGGGACTGGGGCTGGGGCAGGGCTGGGGGCAGGGATGGGAGTGGGGCTGGGCTGGGGCTGGGCTGGGGCTGGGCTGGGGCTGAGGGCAGGCCTGGGCTGGTGCTGGGGCTGGGCTGAGGGCTGGGCTGGGCTAGGTCTGGGGCTGGGGTAGGGGCCGGGGCTGGGGACAGGGCTGGGGCCAGAGCTGGGGCAGGGCTGGGTCTGGGGCTGGGGCTGGGCTGGGGCTGGGTCTAGGGCAGGGCTGGGCTGGGTATGGGTCTGGGCTGGGGCTGTGTCCAGGGCATGGCTGGGCTGGGTCTGGGGCTGGGCCGGGGCAGGGCTGGGTGCAGGGCTGGGGCCGGGGCTGGGGACAGGGCTGGGGCCAGAGCTGGGGCAGGGCTTGGGCCGGGCTGGGGCTGGGTTGGGTGCAGGGCTGGGGCTGAGGCAGGGCGGGGCCTTGAACAGGGCTGGGTCTAGGGCTGGGCTGGGGCCGGGGACAGGGCTGGGGTAGGGCTGGGTCCAGGACTGGGGCTGGGGCTGGGTCCAGGGCTGGGGCTGGGCTGTGGCTGGGGTGGGCTGGGGCTAGGGCTGAGGGCAGTGCTGGGCTAGGGCTGGGGCTGGGGAAGGGCTGGGGCTGGGGCTGGGGCTGGGGCTGGGCCGGGGCAGGGCTGGGGCTGGGCTGAGGGCAGGGCTGGGCTGGGGCTGGGGCTGGGGAAGGGCTGGGGCTGGGCTGAGGGCAGGGCTGGGGCACGCCTGGGGCTGGGGCTGGGTCCAGGGCTGGGGCTGGATTGTGGCTGGGGCTGGGCTGGAGCTGTGGGCAGGGTTGGGCTAGGGCTGGGGATGGGGTAGGGCTGGGGCTGGGCTGAGGGCAGGGCTGGGCTGGGGCTGGGCCGGGGCTGGGCTGGGGCAGGGGTGGGGCTGGGGCTGGGCTGGGGCTGGGTTGGGAGCAGGGCTGGATCTGGGGCAGGGCGGGGGCTGGAACAGGGCTGGGTCCAGGGCTGGGCTAGGGCCGGGGACAGGGCTGGGGCTGGGCTGTGGCTGGGGTGGGCTGGGGCTGGGGCTGGGGCTGGGCCGGGACAGGGCTGGGGCTGGGCTGGGGCAGGGGCTGGGGAAGGGCTGGGGCTGGGCTGAGGGCAGGGCTGGGGCAGGGCTGGGGCTGGGTTGTGGCTGGGCCTGAGGGCAGGGCTGGGCTGGGCCGGGGCAGGGCTGGGCCTGGGATGTGGCTGAGGGCAGGGCTGGGCTGGGGTTGGGGCTGGGCTGAGGGCAGGGCTGGGCTAGGTCTGGGGCTGGGGCAGGGGCCGGGGCTGGGGACAGGGCTGGGGCCAGAGCTGTGGCAGGGCTGGGGCTGGGCTGGGACCGGGACTGGGCTGGGGTAGGGCTGGGGCAGGTGCTGGGCTGGGGCTGGATTGGGGCTGGGGCTGGGACTGGGGCTGGGGACAGGGCTGGGCCAGGGCCAAGGCTGGGCTAAGGGCAGGGCTGGGTTAGGGCTGTGGCTGTGCAGAGCTGGGCTAGGGCTGGGCTGGGGCCGGGGCTGGGGCAGGGCTGCGGCCGGGGCTGAGGCTGGGCTGGGTTCTGGTCTGGGGCTGGGGCGGAAACCAAGTCTATAGCTGGGCTAAGGCTGGGACAGGGCTGGGGCTGGGGCTGGGGCTGGGGCAGGGCTGGGGGCAGGGATGGGAGAGGGGCTGGGCAGGGGCCGGGGCTGGGCTGGGGCAGGGGTGGGGCTGGGGCTGGGCTGGTGCTGGGTCCAGGGCAGGGGCTGGGCTGGGCCTGGGGCTGGGGCTGAGGGCAGGGCTGGGCTAGTGGTGGGGCCGGGGCAGGGGCCGGGGCTAGGGCTGGGTTCAGTGCAGTGCTGGGGCTGGGGCTGGGGCAGGGCGGGGGCTGGGGCAGGGCTGGGCTAGGGCTGGGCTGGGGCCGGGGCTGGGGCCGTGGGTGGGGCAGGGCTGGAGTAGGGCTGGGCTGGGCCTGGGCTGAGGGCAGGGCTGGGCTAGGGCTGGGGCTGGGCTGAGGGCAGGGCTGGGCTAGGTCTGGGGCTGGGGCAGGGCTGCAGCCAGGGCTGAGGCTGGGCTGGGTTCTGGGCTGGGGCTGGGGCGGGAACCAAGTCTATGGCTGGGCTGGGGCTAGGACAGGTCTGGGGCCGGGCTGGGGCTGGGTTGGGTGCTGGGCTGGGGCTGGGGCAGGGCGGGGGCTGGAACAGGGCTGGGTCCAGGGCTGGGACTGGGCTATGGCTGGGGCTGGGGCTGTGCTGGGCTGGGGCTGGGGCTGGGCTGGGGCAGGGATGGGGCGGGGGCTGGGGCAGGGCTGGGGCTGGGGCTTTGGCTGGGTCTGGGCTGGGGCAGGGCTGGGGCTGGGTCCAGGGCTGGGGCTGGGCTGTGGCTGGGGCTGTGGGCAGGGCTGGGCTATGGCTGGGGATGGGGCAGGGCTGGGGCTGGGCTGAGGGCAGGGCTAGGCTAGGGGTGGGGCTGGGGCAGGGCTGGGGCCGGGGCTGGGCTGGGGCAGGGGTGGGGCTGGGGCTGGGCTGGGGCTGGGGCTGTAACCAAGTCTTGGGCAGGGCTGGGGCTAGGGCTGGGGCCAGGGCTGGGGCAGGACTGTGTCTGGGGCAGGGCTGGGGCTGAATGTGGGCCTGGACTGGGTTCTGGGCTCTGCCAGGGGCAGGGCTGGGCCCGTGGCTGGGGCAGAGCTGGGGTAGGGCTGAGGGCTGGGCTGGGTTAGGGCTGGGGCTGGGGTTGGGGCTGGGGCTGCGGCAGGGCTGGGGCCGGAGCTGGTGCTGGGCTGGGTTCTGGGCTGGGCTGGGGCGGGGAATGGAGCCGGGGCTGGGCCCGGGGCTGGGAGCAGGGCTGGTCGGGGGCGGGGACTGGAGCCGGGGCTGAGGCTGGGCTAGCGTCTGGGCTGGGGCAGGGGCTGCGACTGGGGCTGGGTCCAGGGCTGGGGCTGGGCTGTGGCTGTGGCTGGGCTGGGGCTGGGCTGGGGCTGGGTCCAGGGCTGGGGCTGGGCTGTGTCTGGGGCTGGGGCTGTGCTGGGCTGGGGCTGGGGCTGGGATGGGGCAGGGATGGGGCGGGGGCTGGGGCAGGGCTGGGCTAGGGCTGGGCTGGGGCCGGGGCTGGGGCCATGGGTGGGGCTGGGCTGGGGGCTGGGCTGGGCCTGGGCTGAGGGCAGGGCTGGGCTAGGGCTGGGGCTGGGCTGAGGGCAGGGCTGGGGCTGGGCTGGGGCTGGGGCAGGGCTGGGGGCAGGGATGGGAGTGGGGCTGGGCTGGGGCTGGGGCTGGGCTGGGGCTGGGCTGGGGCTGGGTCCAGGGCAGGGGCTGGCCTGTGGCTGGGGCTGGGCCGGGGCAGGGCTGGGGCTGGGGCAGGGGCTGGGGCTGGGGACAGGGCTGGGGCCAGAGCTGGGGCAGGGCTGGGGCCGGGCTGGGGCTGGGTTGGGTGCAGGGCTGGGGCTGGGGCAGGGCGGGGTCTGGAACTTGGCTGGGTCCAGGGCTGGGCTGGGGCCGGGGACAGGGCTGGGGTAGGGCTGGGTCCAGGGCTGGGGCTGGGCTGTGGATGGGGTGGGCTGTGGCTGGGGCTCAGGGCAGGGCTGGGGCAGGGCTGGGGCTGGGGCTGGGGCTGTGCAGGGGCAGGGCTGGGGCTGGACTGTGGCTGGGGCTGGGGCTGGGCCCGGGGCTGGGAGCAGGGCTGGTCGGGGGCGGGGACTGGAGCCGGGGCTGAGGCTGGGCTAGGGTCTGGGCTGGGGCAGGGGCTGCGACTGGGGCTGGGTCCAGGGCTGGGGCTGGGCTGTGGCTGTGGCTGGGCTGGGGCTGGGTCCAGGGCTGGGGCTGGGCTGTGTCTGGGGCTGGGGCTGTGCTGGGCTGGGGCAGGGCATGGACCGGGACTGGGCAGGGGTAGGGCTGGGGCAGGGGCTGGGCTGGGGACGAGGGTGGGGCAGGGCTGGGGCTGGGCATGGACCGGGACTGGGCAGGGGTAGGCCCGGGGCTGGGGGCTGGGCTGGGGCTGGGGTTGGGGCTGGGGCCGGGGCTGCGACTGGGGCTGGGTCCAGGGCTGGGGCTGGGCTGGGGCTGGGGCTGGAACCAAGTCTGGGGCAGGGCTGGGGCTGGGGCTGGGCGGGGCTGGGGCTGGGCAGGGCTGGGGCTGGGCATGGACCGGGACTGGGCAGGGGTAGGGCTGGGGCAGGGGGCTGGGCTGGGGCTGGGTTTGGGATGGGTTTAGGCTGGGGCTGGGGTTGGGCTGGGGCTGGGTCTGGGGCTGGGCTAGGGCTGGGGCCAGGTCCAGGGCTGTGGCTGGGCTGTGGCTGGAGCTGGGCTGGTGCTGAGCGTGGGGCTGGGGCTGGGGCTGGGCTGGGGCTGGGTCCACGGCAGGGGCTGGGCTGGGGCTGGGGCTTGGGCTGGGCTGCGGTAGGGCAGGGCAGGGGCTGGGGCTGGGGCTGGGGCGGGGACTGGGAGAGGGCTGCGGCTGGGGCTGGGTCCAGGGCTGGGGCAGGGCGGTGGCTGGGGCTGGGCTGGGGCAGGGCTTTGGCTGGGGCTGGTGCTGGGCTGAGGGCAGGGCTGGGGCTGGTTTTGGGCTGGGGCAGGGCTGGGGCTGGGCTAGGGCAGGACTGGGGCTGGGGCTGGGCTGGGGCTGGGTCCACGGCTGTGTCTGGGCTGTGGCTGGAGCTGGGCTGGGGCTGAGGGTGGGGCTGGGGCTGGGCTAGGGCTTGGCTGGGGCCGGGGCTGCGACTGGGGCTGGGACCAAAGCTGGGGCTGGGCTATGGGTGGGGCTGGGGCTGGGCTGGGGCTGGGTCCAGGGCAGGGGCTGGGTCCAGGGCAGGGGCAGGGCTGGGGCTGGGGCTGGGCCGGGGCAGGGCTGGGGCTGGGGCAGGGCTGTGGCTGGGGATGAGGCTGGGGTGGGGCTGGGGCTGGGTCCAGGGCAGGGGCTGGGCTGGGGCTGGGGGATAGGCTGGGGCTGGGGCAGGGCTGGGGCAGGGCTGGGGCTGGGGCTGGAGCTGGGGCCGGGCTAGGGCTGGGCTGGGGGCAAGGATGGGGCTGGGGCTGGGGCTGGGCCAGTGCTTGGGCTGGGCTGGGACCGGGGCTGGGCTGGGGTAGGGCTGGCACAGGGCTGGGGTTGTGGCTGGGTCTGGGGCAAGGACTGGGGCAGGGCTGGAACTGGGGCTGGGCTGAGGCCAAGTTTGGGGCTGGGGCTGGGCTGGTGGCGAGGGTGGGGCTGGGGCTAGGGCTGGGGCTGGGTCAGGGCTGGGCTAGGGCTGGGC
>NW_027144343.1:0-38628 GCF_026170545.1 Melanerpes formicivorus | reverse complement strand
CTGATGCTTTTGGGATAGATAGTTGGTTTTGTGTAAGGAATGATAGCTCAAGTGGAAGAGGGGAAAGGTACGTTCTAAGGTGAGAACATTCTATTTTGCTCCAGGTGAACTTGAATAAAGACTCCATTTGGATGGGGGAGGTGAGGTAGGGGAGAGTGGAGAGGAATTAGTTGAAATTAACTACTACTTTGATAGTGAATTTTTTGAAGTTTTACCCAGGAAAATAAGCTGTCAACTTTTTTGTCTTTCTCAGATCATCACTGGTACAGTGTGAACATGAGTTGAAGACTCACTGTTCAACTCTTGCATTATGACAACTAGGGCAGCTGAATTGGGAAGGATATCTTAAAATGGCATGAACAACAAAAAACTTTCTGCAAGAATTCAGCTGACTACTATGTTACTTAATTAATGGAAACAAACAGAGAAAAGCTAACTACCATAAATGCACAGTCAAAAACCTGCAACCTCAGTTAAGTCACTGGAGTAGACCAAGGATTTTACAGTATTTGAGGGTTCTGAAAGGTGGAGAAATTGAGGGCAACATCCTACATGTGTGCCAGTTTTAGTGGTTATGAGCCAACAATGAACAATGTAACAGTCTGAATTTTTTTTACTAATTACTGCCACATATGATTTAAGATCACAGCATGTTACTTTATTCTAGAAGTTTGAGAATCATTTCCCACTGCAGCAGGGTTGATCAGATGTAGATGATGCAAAAAAACCCCCAAATTTCCTGTTTTGGACCTGCACAAAGAAAGTCAGCAAATATCAGTAAGAGAAAGCGCAGAGATGCAGGACACTGACTGTGGCCACTGTTTTCATATGTAGATTCTGCACACCTCATAAAACATTAGTACTCAGATGCAGATGTCACCTTCCCCATACAATTTGACATGGGAGCAGGGTAGTGCTGGGGAAAAGTTGCAAGTAAGGTGAGGGCAAAAACCTGGGGATTAGTCATTAGAGAGACGATTGGGAACTGCTTGTGCAAGTGTAAAACACATTTTACCGCCACATCACACCTCTGCTTGTGTTTTTAAAATATAACACATGAGCAGGTGTTTGAAAACATAGCAAAGCTGATAAAAATTATTCAGCTGAGCAGGAAATATTGGGAGTCCTGGTTCCTCTAAATGTTTCTCTAGTCATCCCCAGGCATTCATATGTTCTCCATTACTGCAGAACTTGAGTGCCTCATAACTTTCTCTGTTGTTAGTCCATGATATCAGAAGAATTGTTACCTGTTTTCACATTTCTCTGGGACAAAAAGTTTGAGATCCTTGAAGGTATTTAAATGTTGCTTCTCACATATGGATTAGACCTGAATAATCCTGGCAATCTGAGACAGAGCCCACACAACTTGTAAAGGGCATACACAAAGTCTCGAGCTGGACAAAGAAAAAACAAACCAACAACCCCAAAAGTATTTTGCTTCTTCAGGTGACTATTAACAACCATGCTCTGAGAGTTCTGAGGTTGCCAGGACTGGTCTCTAGCAGCTCATCTTGCTCCTAGCTGAGGACCCTAAGCTTTTCATGGCATGTACATCCTGTCAGATGAAATAGGAGCTTAGTGTCTAAACAAATCTGGGAACTTGATTTAGTAAATTGGCACCCAGCCATTTTCTGTAGATTTTGGTTGTAAAACAGGCATTGGGGTTTTTTGATCTCCGTCTCTCAGTTAAGTGTGTTTTCATTTTTAGTGCAGTTAGACCTCCCTGTCCTTTTCCTATGTCAGAAACAAGAATTGAAGACATGGCACCTTTCCAGAAATCTGTAAAACAATAAAGAAGGAAGGCATGTCCCAGGCCTCTGTGCTGGAGAGCTCCCACATTACTTAAGTAAATTAAGTATAGATCACTTTTCATGCAAACTTTTTTTTAGTTTGAATAGGTGGCTTGGACAGAGAATTAGGATTGCAATTTACCAGAGAAAGAGAACCCAAGTCTTTGCACAACCTTTTGAGGTGGAAGTGAAATGGCAAAGGGAGAGAAACAGGAAATTAATTGCATTAATTTAACATGATTTTATTCAGACACCTGTCAGTGATTATTAGCCACAGTGACTGTAATGAGCTAGATATAATTACTATTTAAAAGGTGCTAAGTACGTTTTTTATTCAGATTACATGGACAGGCTTACTGGGTGAAAAATAACTGTCATCAGCTCAGGTTTATGAGAAAAGCTGTTGAGCAGCTTTGTCCCAGCACTGTTGTTTTAGCAGTGCTGCAGAACATGGACAACATTTCTCCCAAACGTGACACAGGATGTGGCAACATCCAGCATTGTGTGTCCTCCACCTCCCACCACACTACAGCTTGCTGGTGAAGGATATGCCTAGGAAACCTGTGGGATTCACCCACCATCCATTACATGCCAAATATACTCCTGTGAGATGCCATCATTATTTTCACCTCCTGTGAGAGGCTTGATTTCATAGCCAATACCAGCGGGAGGAAGAAGTGGCTAGCCGGCTCCGTAACAAGAGCATGAGGAGGGTCAAAGTGATTCAAAACTGTCCTCAGGCATCTAGGCAGACCCTGATGTTTGCATTTGACAGACATCTCTTGGTGGTTGCCTCTGGCTTTGCCTTTGTTGCTTTGTAATTTGTTTGTACAATGTTTTGCCTTCCAGCTACACATCTACACTTACATGAATACCTATATGAAAGAACACCAGCAGGGAGGGTTTGGTATGATTTTCTCTCCTAAATGTGTGAGAAAACAGTATGGAGTAATACCTATGCTACAAACACTTTTATTTATTTATTTATTTAAATTATGGCTTCTATTGGTAGGTACTGATGAAGCACAGAAATTATATGGTGTTGACAACAACCTGCACCTGCCCTCAGCAATGAACAAGCTGTTGGGCAGTGGCTAGGAGGTCAGCACACTGCTTCAGCATGAGCCACTCTATAGACAAAGAAAACATCCTTGCTCTCTCCCAAAGGTGCTGGATGAGAGGAGGGCTTTTTTGTTACACTCAGATTTTGTGAATACAATTTGTCCTCCCAGAGCTATAATTTTCCTCATCATAATAGCTCTTTGAAGCCAGCCTGTTTGCTCTACTAAACCCTACATCTCTGTCTGTCTTCAGCAAATATATCAGATGTTGCTTCTTATTACAATACATTACAATTTCTTTCACTTAAGTTATAAGGAAGACAGCACTCTTGCAATGAGCTATCTAAGCCTCTACAAGAATCAGCCCCAGCAGAAAAACAGAGTATTTCTAGTTGTGGTATTTCTTGTACTGAAAAGAGCCAACTTTGTTGTTTGGTCCGTGGTCAAACTGTCAGCTGGCAGGACAATAATTCTTTAATGTTTCCCTAGCTTCTGGGAGACATAAGCACAATGTAAAAATAAACTCCCTTACTGACCAGTAAAATATTGGCAATTCCAGGGTTCTTAGCAGGAGACCTAAGGCCCACTGGAGAACTGTGTTTAAAAATTGGCTCCTGTTGCATAATTTTTAATGTGAAGAAGGCCTGACCACATGCCTGTTGAAATCACAACAGTCAGTATCTCAGAGAGATTTCTATTAACTCCACCAGTGGCCAGTCCTCTGCAGTCTACACAGGTCTTCTTTCAGACCTGCAAGTCCTGGCAGCAAGTCCAGCTCCAGGGACCTGACGGTTACAGCACCTTTCAGGAACTGAGGTCAGGGTGTCTTTCATCTTCTTTTCTTAGTGCTGAGGGAGAGTAATGGTAACCAATTCACTGGATCAGTGAAGTTATTCCATGGATTAAAGACCTAAACAGTGATATTTTCATTCTGTCTTCCCAGGATTAAAACACAAATGATGTGACAGAACAATGGGGGAAGGATCAAAACAATGCTGCTACAAGGATGATGGGAAGAAATCTAGGCCGTACATGTAAGAGCTTTTCTGATATGCCTTTCCAGCCAAGTGGGGAACTTGGAATTGATTATCAGCTCACTAATCTGGCATTCCTGTGTGCATGATGTGCACACTACATAGCGTTTTCTTAAATATCAGGCATGAATCTAGGTCAGATCCCACCACCAGCAACGTTATGAAACAGTCTCAGGCCAGCCTTATTTTTTTATGCGATGTTCCTTTAAAATAGGATTTATCCAGCAAATTAGGCAGATTGATCCCTTGCAAGTAGATTCAATTATATATAAGTACAAAAAGGCAGGCAAGCTACCCCCTGGGGCAAACAGCTCTAACACCATGACAGCTCAGTCGATTTGGTCCTGGGACAACCAATAGTAAATGCCATCTCTGAACCCTGGTTCAGAGGAGTTTTTGTTTCTTTTGAGTATGCAGAGTCATCAGAATCTCTCAGAGAGGTAAAAAAAATACTTTACCTGACTCTCACACATTTTCACAGCTTAAGGCATTTGATATGGTTTAGACAACCCCAGGGAATTAATGTCTGCCACTTGTAATTCCATAATGTCAAAGTATCCAGAAGAATTCCTCAGTCCCACAGGCACTGGGCATGAAAGTTGATTTCCAGTTATCCTCCCTGCCTATTAGCCTTAAGACATTTATCAACCCAAGGTCTGCATCATTTTATAACTCAAGGTGTCTGGCCACTGCTGCTGATACCTGATTTTTGCCCAGAAAATGCTACATGTGGCAGTGATGTGTATTGCCTGCCAAGTCACTAAACAGTGGCAGCAGGTGCTGCAAGTCAAAGCAGAAAAGATGTAGTCCACTGAGGACGGATGGCTTCCAAACAAAGTATCTGTATATATTTCTGGGTGACAAGCTATCAATATGAGCACATACTGCGTGTATCCTGGTCTAAACTGTGTGTTGTAGTCACCATGCTGGAAGGACAGGATGTCATTCAGCGTGACCTTTACAAACTTGAAAGGTTAGTCTGTGTGAACTTCAAGAAATTCAACAAGGGCAAATGCAAGGTTGTGCACCTTGGCTGGGGCAATCTCAAACAGGCTGGGTGATGAGTGGATTGAGAACAGCCCTGCAGAGAAGGACGTGGAAGCGTTGGTTGACAAGAGGCTCAACATGACTCAGCAATGTAAGCCAGGAAGCCAACCATATCCTGGTGTAAGTAAAAAGAAGAATGACCAGAAGGTCAAGAGAGGTGATTCCCCCCTCTGCTCCACTCTCATGAGACCCCAGCTGAAGTACTGTGTTTAGCTCTGGAAGCCCTCAACATAAAACCAACATGAACCTGTTGGATGAAGTCCAGAGCAGGGCCATGATGATGATCAGGGAACTACAGCACCTCTTCTATAAAGACAGGCAGAATTGGAGCCTGGGAAAGAGAAGGCTCCAGGGACACCTTGTAGAAGCCTACAAGGGCTTCTTGTAGTACCTAAAAGGGCCTACAAGATACAGCCAAAGAGGGACTTTTAACAAAGGCAAGTAGTGAAAGGATAAGAGGTAATAGCTTTAAATTGAAAACCGGTAGATTTAAAGGAGATATAAGGAAGAAGTTCTTCACTGTGAGGGTAGTAAGGCACTGTAACAGGTTTCTTCTGCTGCTCAGGGAAGGACTATCCTGGTAATTTCAGTGAGAATTTGAATATTTTTTATTCCTTCAGCAACGATTTTACCTATGTTGACATAGATAAATTTGCATACTAAGAAAAAGGTCTAGACCCTACTTAGAAGGGATGTATATGGTAATAAAATTGAAAGTGTTGCAGCATTGGTATTACATTGGTAGTGTAAGGAGCTAATCAATACACCTTTTAACCTGTCCAGACTTTCAACGAAAGGTGTGCACCTAAAACTGAATGACTAGTTAAGAGAATCCCCTGTTTCATTGATTTGATCCTCCATAGTTATGAAAGCTGTTTTTCCACATTAGTGAGAGCAATGTAGTCTTGTGGCAGTGAGTGGGAAAGGTTCACTATCTGCTGAATAAGAAGAATTTCCTTTTAGTTTCACTAACTGTCCCCTCCTGGTTTCACAAGGTGAGTGAGGTCAGCAGAAACCCTGAAATATCTTATCATGCTCTGCTTCACTGACAGTTATCCTGTCATGGCTTTCCACCCCTTGCCCAGCTCAGAACAGGGTGCTTACAGACATCTCCCCATATCTGGTTATTTTGGGTGCCTTTTCCAAACACTCTGCTTTTCAAACAGAAATAAGTTTTCCCTTTCTTTGATATAATTATGTTATCTTTATTTAAGCATAGTTTTATATTTCATTCTGGTCTTTTCCCACTTTAGCACTCTAATTCTCTTTTTCTGGATTGTTATACTTATTTATTACTGCACTGTTAGCTGTTGCAGTGACAGCCTTTCAGTGACAAGGAACTCAGAAGGAAGATACCCCTCTCCTTTTCCTGCCTCTAGTCATGAATCTTATCTATGGTTTTGCTTCTCTCCTCTACCTTAAAGCTGAAGGAAATGAAAGCAAAACAGAGGAAAACCCTAGTTTGCTTGTTTTTTAAGTAGGACTAAGTCCTCAGAACATTCTGACTTGTGAGATAATATCTTGATTTTATCTATTTATTTTTTTTAATGGGAAGGCAATTAGATATATAATGCAACCAGCATGAGATAAGAGAGCTGATATCTTAAGATTGCTAACTCTTGTGGAACTCAAAAAGAGCTGCAAGACAGGAAAAATCATCTGCATTCAGGGGTAAACTAAATTTAAAATGTGCTGGTTTGGAGAAAGAGATTATATATTCAACATGGACTATACCAGCAGTTCTATGTGGCATTTGTAATTGCATACACACGCTCTCTGAGCTCGTGCAAAACAGGAAAATTGAAAAAGCCCGGCCACCCTATGACCTACTCAGATTTGGATCATCTCATTGGTTTCCTATGTTCATTTAGGTAAGGGTCCAGTACACGGGGTGGGTGAGGTAATAGAAAGCAGCCCTGTGAAAGAGGTCTTGGGAGTTCTGGTGGATGAGAAGCTGGACATGAGCAGGCAGGGTGGGTTTGGAGCCCAGAAGGCCAATTGCTTTCTAGGCTGCATCAAAAGAAGCCTCTTTGCTCTGGTAAGACCTCACCTGGAGTACTGTGTCCATCCCTGGTTCCCTCAAGACAAGAACGACATGGACCTGATGGAGTGGATAGAGGAGGACAACAAAAAATTATCAAGGGGCTGGAACACCTCTCCTATGAGGACAGGCTGAGAGAGTTAGGGTTGTTCAGCCTGGAGAAGACTCCAGTAAGCCCTAATAGTGGCCTTCAGGTACCTGAAAGGGGCCTACAAGAAGGCTGGAAAGGGACTGTTTACAGAGGCCTGCAGCGAAGCAACAGGGGGCAATGGTTTTAAATCAGAGAAGAGTAGAGTTAGGCTGGACATTAGAAGGAAGTTCTTTGCCATGAGGTTAGTGGAACACTGGAACAGGTTGCCCAGGGAGGCAGTCCAGGCCCCAGTCTTGGATCTAATGGCATATGTCCCTGCTCACTGCAGGGGGTTAGACTTCATGACCTTTAGAGGTCCCTTCCAACCTAAACCATTCTGTGATTCTATGTAGCAACGGGGTTAGCACGTGACTGGAATTTCAGCTCCAGCCATGAGAGAATAAGCCATTTTTCAGCAGCTGGCTAGGGGGAGCTGTAATGAAAGTTTCTCTAATACACCATAAAGAAAAAAATCTCCCTGAGCTGGCATCAACTATGTGCCTGACTCACAGAGTCGACAATCATTTGTTGCATTCAGTACTCTGCTTTCAGCACAGAACAATGAGACAGTATTAAGCAAGTCACCAGAAGCAATATTTGGAAACAGCTAACTGGAAATGCATTGCCTGGTGAGACTCTTATTGGCATCACAAAGTGTAAGGTTCAGGTTGCTTTCTGTGATTAAGCCTTCATACAAACTATTTTAATAGTTTGAAATCAAGAATTGAAACCCAGTTAATTAACAGCAAGAATGAGCTGGCCTATTCAAATCCCATATGGGACTTGAAAATTTATAAAAAATTACAGAAGAGCAGACCTGAAAATCTGAGAAACTCCAGCCAAACACTCAGTGAATACTTTATTCCTAGAGCAAGGGCTGAGCCCAGGATGCCTGTTTACTACAGCATCTTCTGTGTTCAATGCAGCATTAGGAATACAGACAGTCTTTGCAGATACAGCCCAAGTGCTTCATGAATGGATAATGCCTGTATAATGTAGATGACATCCCTCCCCTTAAGGTAGGGCATATTGTGGTAACAAGACTGAGGTTTTAAGTAGCAGCTCAGCCTGTGGATTTCTGTTCCGGACTCAGCTGGACTCTTTAATATGTCAGCTCTGGCAAGCACCTATCTGTTCTCCCAGCCCCCACAGCTGAGCAGTGTCTTTCCACATTAAACACTTACACTACAAGGCCATCAAGAGTGGTAAAATATGCAAGAAATACCACTTGAAATTGCACAGGAGTAACTGAGTAAATGGAAAGGGTGAGGTGGCTGCTCTCTTGACTAAGGGTGCCTGTGTATTGCACTGTTGCCTGGTTACAGAACATTGCTTTGAGGGCCTATTTTTCTGAAGTAATTTTCCTCAGTCCACCTCCCATTTGCACATGCAACTTATCAAAGACCTCTGGCTGCAGTTGTGAGAAGCAATGGCAAAGTACTGACATCTTTCAGATGCAGATAAGTGACTGATTACCACAAATCTTGGGAAAGGGGATAGAGCAGCTCATTCTGGAAGTCATCACTGAACTCATGGAGTAGCAGCATGAATTTACCAAGGGAGAAGAAAGTTTGACTAATCTGATGGTCTTCTATGATGGTATGACTGAATGGGTAGATGCAAGGAGAGCAGTGAATGTTGTCTACCTTCACTTTGGTGAGGCTTTTGACATTATCTTCCATAACATCCTTATAGGTAAGCTCAGGAAGTGTGAGTTAGACAAGCAGACAGTGAGATGGATGATGAACTAGATCAACAACATTGCTCAGAGGGCCATGATCAATGGTACAGAGTCCATTTGGAGACCTGCAGCTAGTGCTGTTCCCTGGGGGTCAATACTGAATCCAGTCTTTTTCAATGTCTTTAGCAACAACTTGGATAAAGGGACAGAGTGCACCCTCAGCAAGTTTGCCGATGGTGTGAAACTGGGAGGATTGGCTGATACACTGGAGGGTTGTGTTATCATTCAGTGACATCTCTACAGAGAGCTGGGCAAAGCATAACCTCATGAAGCTCATCAAGTGTAAGTATAGAGTCCTGTACCGGGGGAAGAATAGCACCACAAAATGCTGTCACAAAATCAATGTTCTATACAATAGTTTTCCAGATGACAATGCTATTTCAATGCCACACACTCTTATATTTCCCTTTCTTCATTTTTCTGCTCTGTAACAACACAGTTGTTTAATTAGTCAACAAAAGCTCTGATACTCTCTCGCATAAGCCCTTCATGTTTCTGGGGAGCATTGAAGGCTCTTTGGCTGCCTGTCTGCTGCAAACACACCACAGTTTATACATACAATCCATTTATGTCCTGTGCATTTAGGACTCATCAACACAGGGAATTTATTGTCAGATAAGCTCAGGTGTGAATTTAATGTGCCATCTCTGTGTAGATTATCTATTCTCACAGAAAAATGCCTTGATGTGGTCCAACTCAATGCACTTTGGAGGAGTGGCAAACCAGCAATGTTGACATAAATAGCTAGTGCTAACTGGCATTTTTGAGCTCTCTGTAAAAGTAAACCATTACTTACCATGTTCAATCTGGAAAGCCTCTCATCTGATCCCATCTGTAAACTAAAGTGGTAGATCATATGACCTACCGAACACAATGTGTCAGCCTCATCTTCTGAAGAACTGCTTATACAGAGGAGGGCAGTCTCAATTGTTTAATAGTTTGAATCCCAGGTTAAGTGTGCACTGTTCCACTCTTTACACCAGCTAGTGTAACTGATACGTGGCTGACAAAGTACTGGGCCCATTTTATCTGACTAGAATAGAATTAACCAGGTTGGAAAAGACCTTCAAGATCATGAAGTCCAACCTGTCAACTACACTCTGATTTGCATAGATCGGCCAGAGTATCAGGAGAGGAATACAGATATTGAACAACTATAAGATAGGCAAACCTTAATCTAATTTTAAATCCGGAGTGTTCATCACTAAGATGTTCTGCTAAACTTGTGTCACATAAAACCAGTTTCAGTCTGCACTAATGGAAAAATATAAAAATTTATTTGTAGGGTTCACAAACACCTGTTATTAAGGACAGCTGTCCTCACTTACTGTGCAGGCATTTGTACCTTAAGGTTGAACTGCTGATTTTCAGTCCCTCCTGTTCTGTTTCATCACAGCTTTATTATTCAATGACAGCATAGTCTGAAAATATGATGGACACATTTCAAGGATGTTGTTGCAGGCTTTTTAGCAGCCTTGTTCACTAAAATATACAGATTTGTAGGAGTAGATAGTGTTTCTGAGGCAGAGTTTTTTTAAATTCAGGACAAGTTTGGCATTCCCAACACTGTCCACTCCCAACACTGTCCACAACCCCTCAAGAGCATGTTTCACTTCTTGCTATGCCACTCCTTTGCAAGTAGGTGCCAGGTCAGGTCTGATGTGTGATTAGCCTTTTCATTTGCAGAGCTCTGCAGGTGATGCTGATCAGTATCATCTCTGCTTCTCTTCAATTTTTTTCAAGCACCTCCTCAGTACTTAAAGAGTATCTATCTTTCAGGGAGCTGTGCTATCTGAATTACATTCATACTTATGGCAAAAAATTATTTTATTATGCATACTACTACTATTATTAATTCATTATATATTTACTATTATGCTTATTTTTATCAGATTAATAAAATGTAATTTTCAAAAATGCAAAAACGTAAACTAGATAGGACAGAGTAATTATGGACCAGAACACTTGCTCTATATCTTCGCTGCTCTTGAAATTTGTTCATCACCATTTCTTAATTGTATGTGATGACAAGACTCATAATGCTGAATGTGTGTCAATCATCTTTTAGTACAGAACTCTTCAAAAGAGCAGCTGTTAATGACTTTGTTGTACTTCTCATAGCATGGTAAAGTGAATCAGTGACTAATTCAACACAACAGATTTCAAAGCCTGAGCTTCTATTCCATGGTCCAATATGCAATATCAAAGCCAGGTGAATAGTGTTGCTTGTACAAGGAAACAATGCAAACAGAAAGAATACATGTATTTTCCTATCATACTAGCCTCCATGAAATGTAAGATGCTACTGTTTAAACAGGCAGTTTTGTGAACACTTGCTGTAAGGTACAATAGCTACAGGCAGGAATGATCCATTGCCATTAGTAGGACTGTCGTCAGTGTATTGCAGCACCAATCCCGGTGTAATTGCAGCAAACATCTGTAATCTGGATTTATCCCCATGTAAGGCTATAGTTACATTAACATTTTATATTCGAAACAGCAATGCAGTTATGAAGAGAAACTCACAGTAATTCCTTCTTTCTGAGCATTGTTTCAGTGTGCAGAGTGGTGTTGGGCGTATACAAAGTGGGTTCCTTTCAGACAAAAAATGTTCAAAATATCTCCTCTGGTTTATAGCAAATGCACTCCAGACTTTCATGGGGGCAATAAGGGTTTGTGCCAGCATCTTTTGCTTGTGACTGCTTTGATTCACAAGATGCTTAATCCAGAGGACTAGACCACAACCAGATTGAAATACAGGCTGAAATCCGTACAACATAGTCGTAATGATCACAGCATCAAATGTTTCAATCTGCCAGACTGCTCTTTGCCAAATTACTTGCTGGTGTGGCTGAGTCTGTAAACACCAACAGAATCAGCCTTTTTTTCTCCTTGTCCTGTCAATGGCTCTTCAAACACTACAAAAGGAGCAGAAATTGCCAAAGATAATGTATTTTTAAGATATCCATTGAGCATCTGGTTGAGGGAAAGACAAGTGCCCTTGCTGCATGAAATAAAGGAGTGCAGAATTAATCCTATTGGAGATTCAGTGTGGGAGAGAAGCTTAACAACTGCTCCCGCCATAGAAAAAGCATTGCTTGGTTCCTCATCTATGGGACCCCTCAAAAACAAGCAGGGCATATAAACAAAACCTCCAGGTGAAAGTATGGTATTTATGATGACTTGAATTCCAGATGCCTGTAACACAAATTGAGCAATATTTATTAATAATGTGATTCTCTTTCTTTGGACCAAAGTTCTCAAAACCACAGGCACCAATGAAAAATATTTATGCAGTCTTGCTAAAACCTCGGGGTAATCACGAAGTATCTGAAACCCATTAGGTAGTCTGGGGACATTAATTTTAGAGGTTTGTATAATTTCCATATAATTACCCACCACTGACAGGAAGAGTGGAAATGTAACCATGCATTATGAAAATACATAAGGACATACATAAGAATCCCAGGACAGCTGCTTCTCCTAACTGCCAGTCCAAGTGTCACTATTCATAAACAGTTCACAGATTTGCTTCACCCTAATCTCCATGTTCTACAGGAACAAAAACCCTGCAGAAATACTTCACAGATAGTCCTCTGTTCAGGGCCTTTTTCATAACACCTTTAGTAATGTAGGAAGACAAGAATATTGCACTGGCAGTTGCAACACACCTGTCCTTATAACACATACACAACTATTCCAAGCCCTCTGACATTTATGCATCCAGTTGCTCTGTCTCCAGTGGCTTCTGAAAACTGCATCATCAGAAAAAAATAATGCTCTTTTAAAGGATGATGCCTTCTATATTGTGCCATCACTTAGGAGACAAAGAACATGCACACAAAATACAATGCCTTAAATGTTGAGAACTGATGAGCATTGTGATGTTGTTGGTTCAGCTGATTATGATTATTGATAAAACATTTAGTTCACTGATGATACAAAACTGGGAAGATTGGCTGATATACTAGAAGGTTTTGTGGCCATTCAGTGAGATCTGGACAGACTGGAGAGCTGGGTAAATGAGAACCTAATGAAGTTGAACAAGAATAAGTGCAGAGTCTTGTACCTGGGAAGGGACACTGCCATGCACTAGTACAGACTACGGGTTGACCTGTGTCTTGGTTTGAGGCCAGGCAGATCCTTTCTTGCCCGTGAAAGGGGCAAAAGAGTGACACTCACACAAATAGATTGCAGAAGTGATGGAAAGTTTAAATGGACAAGCAATTAGTGTTTTACAGAAACTACAGGCACAGTGACAAAGATGCCCCAAAGCATACAGAGTTCCTTCCAGCACAACCAAAGGTCCCCAGCCTTTCTCATCTCCCACCTGAGGGTATACCCAAAACCCCCAGGGCTCACCTTCTTGGGTTGCAGTAGCCATTCCTTGCCCGCCCACTGTGGCTAACCCCCTCACTGTGGGAAAGCTGACTCCAGTCTACTTGCAACTGCCACCTCCCCTGCTCCGCTCCCTGCCGCTCGCTGCTCCACATGGAACAAAGGGGGAAGGGGCTTGCACCGCATTCTTAGGCTTTCCCCCATGCTGATGGCTACAGAACCACCCCTGCCACCTTAAAATGGCAGGAGGGATTCTAAGCCACAGCTACACTCAGGTAATAGTTCATTCCAGTTCTTGTCCCTTATATGATGGAACCTAACAGCAATACAGAGTTCATTCTTCTGCACCCAGCTTAAACTGCCACAACCTGCTGGAAAGCTTCTCCATGGAAAAGGACCTTGGGGTCCTGGTGGTCAGTAAGTAATCCATGCAATCCAGCAATGTGCCCTGGTGGCCAAGAAGGCAAATGATATCCTGGAGTGCATTAAGAAGACTCTGTCCAGTAGGTCAAAGGAGGTTCTCTTTCCCCTCTACTCTGCCCTAGTGAGACCACATCCAGAGCTCTGGGCTCCCCAGTCCAATAGGGACAGGGAAATACTATAGAGAGTCCAAGAGAGGACTATGAGGATTATTAAGGAATGAGAACGTCTATCTTATGAGGAAAGGGTGAGTGACCTGGAGATGTTTAATCTGGGGAAGAGAAGACTGAGTATGGATCTTATTAACATGTACTAATATCTGAAGGGTAGCTGTCAAGAGAAGAGGCCAGTTTGTTTTCACTGGTGATAGAACAAGAGGCAACAGACATAAACTGGAACACAGGAAGCTCCACCTCAACATGAACAAAAACTTCCTTACTGGAAGGGTGATGGATCACAGGAACAGGCTGCCCAGAGATGTTGTAGAGGCTCCTTCTCTGGAGATTTTCAAGACCCATCTGGGTGCATTCTTGGTTGATGTGCCTTAGGTAATCCTGCTTTGGCAGTGGGGTTGGACTCAACCTCCAGAGGTCCTTTCTAACCCCTACTCTTCTGTCCATGATACGTCAGGTGGAAAATCACTTTGCAGGAAAAACAACTTAATTCTTTACATGTATCTTGAAAAATCACCTTGAAGGTTTTAATATTTGGGAAAAAAAAAAAAAAAAAAAAAAAAAAGAAGCTATCAAATAGGTCATTAAGGTACCATTAACACCACCATAACTATCCTAACACACAACATTTTATCATTTTTCTAATGGCTTTAACTATTCAAACAGATTCTGTACCTTAAAAGGCAGACTGCTTTGATGGGTAGGACATTTCTATAGGACTCAGAATATCTGCTTCTAGGTGTTAAGTGCCACTGGCTATTCATTTCACATCTCCTTGCCTGTACTTCCAGAACTGTGCTGTCTCGTCTAGTAAGGCTTCAAGTACACAGACATTGTCTCTAACACATCTGGACAGAATGCAGACAACTGGACAGAAATACAAGGGAACTAACTGACTTTCAGAATCCCTAGGGGCTAAGGATTCCTAGTTGTTGATCTAACAGAAAGCATCTAAATCTTAAATGCTTTTCCTTTAATAGAAGAACACAATACACAGCTCAGACTAATAGCTCATGAAGGCTCTGAAACAGCCTTACACTTAGCATCCAAGTATTTCTGTTTCATCTACAAAGACTAAATGGATTCAATGTTCTTTTCAATATCTGCTTCCCAAAGATTCTTTTAACATTTCATATTTACACTGCAAGGAACTTTCACTACTGATATAGCTTCACTCTTCATGGCTTTTGCATCTATAACTGAGATACAATTTAGAATTCCTCCTTCTGTTTTCAAGGATTTCTTGCAAAATTTTAGAATGACAGTGTTCACTAAAATGTTTTTCTGTGTAACAACTAACTCACATGAGGAGGAATCCCTTGCTCTTAAGGACTGTGAATGGGTGAAGAACAGGTAGCATTACTGAGCAAGTAAAGTTTGACACTGTTCCAGCAAATCCTGTGTATAATCTCATTTATATTTTTAGGCATTAACCTTGCCAAACAGTTTGAGCAGATAGATCAGGATGAATGCTTTCAGATTAAAGACATATAGTTTTAATTGCAGAATGAGAGTGATAGGAGAATTTAATCCTGTACCAAAACTATCCTGCTTCAGGAGATGTAGCTGCAGGCTACTCTTGTTTCCTACACAGGGATTTCTGATTGTGTCTCAAACAGTTGCAAAGAGGAGGTGTCACCTGCACCCCTTCCCCTTTCTTTTTTTCATCTACACAGAGAGCTGAAGCTCAAAGGTGTGATACCAGCCACTCAGAGTTCCCTGGCAGAGAATCTGTCTCCTACATTCCAGCCCACGAGGCCACACCACCCTCTTTTAAGTACAGTTGTAACCTGGGACCGATGCCCCTCCTCTGCTTCCAGAATCCACCAGACATTATAAGGAACAAAGGCAAAGGCTGATTAAGATTATTAACTTTAAAATGTAATAATTTCTTAGATATATATGTATGCTGGGCTAAATTCTTTGGATCTCTTACCTGTGTAAATCATTATGGATGCCCAGACATATTCAAGAAACTTGGCGGGTTAAAAAATCTGTGTGCTTTTAACAGTAAATAATTTTTCTGTCTATTGATCTTTGAATTAGGACACAGCAGAAAACTACAGGGGAAATCTCAATGTAGTAGATCTTGTACTTTTTTTTTCTACTTCACATAATCTATAATTTCTAACTAACAGAGCCCCTTCTCCTTCTTATAGTGTCATCTTCCATTAGCTAGCTGCTGTGGCAGCATTGTGAGGGTCATCAAATAGCACATTACCATGCAATGGGAACTCCTTTCTCCCCTCCCAGGAAACCAATGTCAAGCAAGACAAACATCCTTGCTCTGATTTATTATTTAATGTAAGGGTCCTTCATCTATGCACACTCAATAGAGTAGAGGCTAAATTATTATTATGTTCAACTGAATCAGCAAGCATTTTTTTTTTTTTAACTCTCCAGAGCACTTTTACATGTAACATTCCTTTCTCAGAAACTTCTGAACCTGAGAGAGACCCTCTTTGTAATGGGAACAGCCATTCTAAAGTATATCCTGAGAAAGGGTGTCAATTTTGACATACATGACCTGGTTTCCAAAGGAGATTCCCATGTCAAATTTCTTTTTAAACTTTCAGTGTTTTGCAGTGCTGCCTGTGCTGTTCTCAGGAGCATAACCACAGTAATTCCAGATGACTGCCAAAGTAGAGGAGGTCAAGTTACATTTTGAGCATGAGTTTATGGATGTGTTGTGTCTAGCCCACAGACACATGTGAAGAGCCTTCTCTGTATCATGACCTTGAACTTCGTAGATGCCAAGAAGGTCCTGGTGAATGCAATATGGTTCTCTCCTACCATGCAAGCAGGACAAAATGGAACTTGAGGACACAAGGAAGACAGTGGTGTGTCCAGGGAATGAAGATGTTGAATGGAAGTGATGGGGCTGTTGCTTCCTGGCTCTGAGGCAAGATTGGTTCATCCATCTCTGCACACATGACGCAAACATGCTTTGTGCTGTTCTTTCCTAACTCCTTTTTCTAATAGAGCCAAACACTGAGATCTGCTGCAACACTAGGCAACACTAAGCAATCTGCCCTCACCTTTCCTCTTAAAGGAATGTCTGATGTTTTTAGTTTACACCTCAGTAGTTTGCAGAGACCGCATCTCCAAAGAGTGAACACTTCATACATGCTCAATCCACCTGCTAAATACATTTGTAAAAAGGCATAAGGTTTACTAAACTTTTCTGACAGGCTAAGACAGAATTAAAAATAATATTCATTAAAACATACAGCTATTGAAAGCAAGCAAAAGAATGCTAGGGGAAAAGGGAAATGACAGACAATTTAACTGAAAACAGGTATCCTTACACACTGAGAAAATAAAGCCCACTCTGTATAAAGGTAAAATCAGAGATTCCAGTCTGCTGCAGCCAGTGAATATAAATGATGAAGACTAACGCTGGGAGACTTATCACCAACACGGAAGTTGAAACTCTAAGTTCATTTCCCTGGGAGAATTAACTTATATGGAGGCCTTCAATAGTCTTAGCCCTCCAAAATAACATGATCAGCTTTCCTTTTTTTTTCCTTTCTGTGCACAAATAGTCCTCTTAGTAAGTTAATATACCCTTTTGTGTAATTGACTATCTGTAGGACTACAGTTCAGGGGTGACATACCAAAACAGTATGAAAAATAGCTTGCTGCATCAAGCAGAAATTATGCACAGTTAGGGTAAACTCTGAGGTCAGTGCAAGACAGTGTAAATATATATGCCTCACCAGCTGTCTTCACCTCCATGATTTGGCTCCTGGCCAACAAACTCAGGGTAAAGTACAATTCTATTTATTGACTTCTCAGAGAAACCCAGATATGTTTGTATATTTATAACTGTTCTAAAGATGCTGGGCACCTAATTGAAATCCTAACTGCCAGAACATTTCCAGATGTACTTAGTCACTTTGCCCTGGCAAGTAAAGTCACGCTGTCAGCACTCAAGTTCAGGAATTCCCACTTTGTTGTGGCTCCTGTCAAAGCTACCTATAAAGATGTGAGGATATAATTTTTCAGTACAAATATGTTTACCTTTTCAGCAGTGTTTCCTCACAGAGCATTGCACAGACAAAAATGCATGGATGAAAGTCACAGAAGGCAAGAAGGAAACAGTGCATAGAGAATTCATTTTTTAAAGTTGCACCAGACAGCCCTGAAGAATTTAATCTTTGTTGCCATAGTGTGCAGTATGCTGTTACACATGCACATGCTACACATGATTTCCACAAATTCATCAGGGTACTTTCATATTTGCATTTTTATCAGTGCACTTGGCTCTACAAGTTTTAAACTGTAAACTAATGACATCTTTGTAATCTGTGATTTCCAAAACGTTAACATGTTATCAGACCTATGCTTGTTATCATCTTGACTTAATGACTCCAATATTACCTTTTCATCTAGGAACACACTTGGAAGAAAAGTTGATAATTATATTTGCAATTGGGATTGTTTACCATCTTCAAACCATCTTACTAACAGTAGGTTAATTAATAGAAGTACAGATTGCATGCTCCTGGGATGGGTGCCATGGATCCAGAGTACATGAAGTAAGGCATATGCTTGAAATAAGAAAATGATCCTATGAAGGAATAAGTAAAAAGGGTAGTGGAGAGCAGGCAGGGAAGAATTCCAGTATCCAATTAGATCATATACATTTGATAATCTAATTGAGCAAAAAATCTGCAATCTAGCTAGGAAATTAAAAACATCTTACAAATTTTCTTATATTCCTCCTCGATTTTCTAGACAAAATGTGAAAACTTGACCTGAAGTTATGTAGCAGCTGGTTGGATAATGAAAAAAACTTAAAATCCTGGGGAAAAAAAGGCTTCCTAATTTTTCTCTTTTGAAATTGTAAAGTTCCTGCCCCACTCCTGTCTCCCCTTGATATCTGCAACTGTACACAAGCTAGAGCAAAAACTGTGAACTCCTGGACCTTAAGGGGTAGGTACTGGGATGCATTTACTCAAACCTTATGAGTTACAGTCCCTACCCTTGATTCTGTTTTGTGAATGACTGTGTTTGTGTCAGGCTCTTTTTTTCACTGCAGCACTGGCAGTACTAGAAAAGGATTAGTGAAATACTACCCATTTAGAAAGGGAGACTATACATTAAGGGAGCTGTCAGTAAGAGGCCTATGGCTTGTTACATGAATACAAGTCTGAGGGTGATTTGATGTAACTGATGACAGTTTAAAGCCGATGTGCTACAAACAGGAGAGTACCCACAGGATTGTATCATTCAGTAACACTCTATTCAATGACTGCAGCTCTCATGCTGGATCATAAATGTTATTTTCTGCATACATCTATACAGTTAGAATCTAAGAGGAATCTCTGCCCACTGGCATCTTCAGGAACAGGCATCTGTATCCATGTGAGGACAAAAACGACATAGGTCGTTTCAACACACCTCAAAGAGAGTACCAAAACAGCGTGCTCACTTTTGAAAGAGCTCAGCAGCATTTGTGTGTGTATGGCTTCTTTTAGTGCAGTTATTGGTTGCAATAACAACACCCAAAAGAATTCAGTCACCTTTACCAAATGCTCTTTTTTTTTTTCCTTTTTTTCTTTTTTCAAGTTATAAACCAACCTATGTGTCTGCCAGTTTCCTCTCTTTTAGAGGGCTTCCTGCTGTCTAAGATTCTTTTTATTCCATCTTTCTGCTAACCTGCTTCTTTAAAAATAAAATGTTTTCAGCAGGAAAGTCTGAAGTGATGGACCAGCAGAAGAGGAGAGAATGACAAACAATATACACCTTCTAGTCAGAGAAATCTTAGCCAGCATTACTATGGCTAGAAGGCTATCATAGCAGTTACAGTAAAACACATGGATGTTGCTAAATATCAGAGGTAGGCATCAAATCTATTTCTACAAATGAGTTTTTGCAAAGCCACAAGTCTCTGCCAGCAGTGGACCCAGTGTTTCCATTCAGAAATTGTACCAGTGGCCTGGTCTGGCCTATGCTTGGACTATTGACATTCATGTGGCCTGACAAAGAGCTCATGACATAGCGCTAATTCTTCCCAGAAGTTCTACCATGGACACAAATAGTTTACTGTAGATGTGGAACACAGCTCCGGTCAGAATCACATCAATCTTTTTTAACAGCAAATACAAAAGACTTGATCAGTTTTAAATTACTGTTTTTTCCAGATATTCTCAGAGGTAACAGAGCTACTCAGAATTCAGCATGTCAAGGAGCTGGAGCATAACATTTCATGGAGAAACTTCTGCTATTTAATTTTATTTTATAATCTTAGTGTTAACATGGGGTTATTTTCTTAGCACATTTCCCACTTCTCACTTTCACTGAACAAAGGGAGAGTAAAAAGAAGTCAATGTTCTCAACATTTTTCCCATCATGAAAAAGCAATCAGTCTGTTAGATATGGAGCTCACACTGGTACGTTGAATAAAAGGACATACGGAGTACACATCAGAGACAACATTAAGGCCATTGCCCATGCTGTCCTGCAACATAAGCCAGCAAGCCATACCAGATAATGGCAGATCTGCACTGACAAATCTCTCTTTCACAGGTATTTACTCAAGGAAAGTAGTAATAACTATCAAGAAGAGCACTTCTAAGTACTGCAGTAGTACTTAATGATAAAGTAACCCTACTTCGTTACTGATGTTAGTCACTTCTTCTGTCTTCAGCAGCAGTGTGAGAGAGCTACAACAACTGCAAGAATGACAACTAAATGCAGTTAATATTTCATTCACCATAAGGGTGATTTTCATGGATTGAGTAAATGCGGTGGAGATGTTTGACTTGTATTAGTAAGGAAGGTCATCACAGGATTTGCAATGATCTCTCTCTCAAATGCAGAGAAAGAGTTACAGTAAAGAAACAACAGAGCTATCTGCAATTTGCAGTTCTCTTAGAAGTTTTTAAAAAACCCCAACACATGTAAAAATGTAAATCTAATAAAAATGAAGCTCTAGAAACTATTTCAGAGAACCATTATGGCATATGAAAAATGGCAACAACACTGTGCACATTTGCCATGATTACATTTTCGGTCTTTCAGTGTTAACAGACTTTATTGTGTGATTATTCATCTTCAGATACAGTAAGAAAAATAACATTCTCTTGAAATGGCTGTGTGCTAGGCTTCTGATCCTGTTTTTTGTACCAGGTCTTCTCACAAATTGGCACATCTACCTACACAGGAGTGAGGGCAGGATAGCTCAGCTACCTAATGGAAGAGAGATGAATACAGGACTTAGATCCATGAAAAGTGTTTAGTCATCTGACTGGTACTGGAAAAAAAGTAAAAAATAACAAACAAGCAACTCCTGTTCAATTCAAAGACAGATGCTCCACTAATACTGAGGATCTGCACCTGTGCCACCTGTCCAAAAACAAGGCACTAAAGGACTGATTCATAGGTCAGCCCTAACTTTTGCATAAGCCTCCCTTCCCAAAGAGCTGTATCAACAGACCCGGTCACCTGTTCTATTTCAAAGAAGCAACCTGTGCCTACACATTTGCTATATCAGAACCTCTCCTGCTCTTCTTGATGCGTGAATGAAGAATATTCAATCAGAGCGAGAAGCGGGCCAGCGTGAGGTTACTCTGAAGAGAGATGAGCCTTCCCAGCAGAGAGGGGTGAGAAGCACCAGGCCTGGGAGGCAGGGGGGGGGGGTAGTGGGGGGTGGAAGTTCCTCGTAGAAATTGAGCCATGGTTAACAGTCGGTCAAAGGTTGTTTGTAAAACTGTGGGTACCCAAACATAAGCATGCCCACACATAAGCATGCAGGTGTTCAGGCAACTGGCTCAGTAAGTGTTGGAGCCTGGCACTTGAAGTTGAGAGTGGCAGAGACAACCCCTGCATTAGATATGAGCAGATCAATGGTCTGCAGAACTAAAGGAAAAAGTAGAAAGACTAAGGACTATAAGGGAATCTGAAAGGGAGTTAGATTTGTGGTACCAGGCTCTGCAGACCCCCTTAGCAGAGGGAAGTGACACTAGAAACAGGGGGGAATAGATACAGGTGCCTGTCAGAAGGGGCAGAGGACACTTCTTCCAGCCCCCCTCACCTCCTCAGTTGCCCTTGCACAACAGATATGGGGCACTAGAGGTTGAGGGTGAGGTGATTTTGGAAACACAAGTAACACCATCTGGGGGGCTGACTACAGCAAATCAGTCTCCCCTCTCATCAGAACTTGTACCCTCCCCCCCCAAAAAAAAAAAAAAAAAAAAGAGGAGGGTAATTGCTGCTGGTGATTCCCTTCTGAAAGGAACAGAGGGCCAAATATGTCAGCTGGACCCCTCCTATAGAGTAGTCTGCTGCCTCCCTGGAGCTCAGGTCAGTGATGTTACCAGAAGGCTGCCTAATGTAGTACAGCCCTCTGATTACTATCCCTTGCTAGTTATGCAAGTGGGAAATGATGAGGTTGATGTCAGAAGCTTAAAACCAATCAAAATGGACTTCAAGGCATTGGGAAAAGTAGTTGAGGGATCAGGGGCACAGGCAATTTTTTCATCAATCCTCTTAGTTGCAGGTACAAATGCTGAGAGGAACAGGAAATCATGCCTGATTAACACATGGCTCAGAGGCTGGTGCCACCTACAAAATTTTGGGTTCTTTGATCTTGGGGAACTTCATACAGCTCTGGGTCTGCTAGCAACACATGGGGTACATCTGTCTCAGAGGGGGAGGAAGATCCTGGCATAAGAGCTGGTGGGCCTTGTTGAAAGGGCTTTAAACTAGGCTTGATAGGGGAGAGGGTTAAACACAGCAACACTTTAGATCAACCAGTGGAGGCTGAGGGTGGTATGCCAGAGATAGGCAGCCCAGGTGAAGTGTATGTACACTAATGCACACAGTATGGGTAATAAACAAGAAGAGCTGGAAGCCTTGGTACAAGAGGAAAACTATGATGTTGTCACCATCACAGAAACATGGTGGGATGACTCGCACAACTGGAGTGCTGTAATCAATGGCTACAGACTCTTCAGGAGAGACAGGCAAGGCAGAAGGGGTGGAGGAGTGGCCCTTTGTATTAGGGAGAATCTGGATGTCATGGAAGTAGAGATTAAGGATGATCAGGTTGAGCCCCTGTGGGTAAGAATTAGGCGGAAGGCCAACAAGGCTGACACCATGGTTGGAGTCTGTTATAGACCACCCAGCCAGGAAGAAGAGGTTTGTTCATTATTCTTTAAGCAACTGGAGGCTGCCTCAAGATCACTTGCCCTTGTTCTTGTGGGCAACTTTAACCTGCCAGACATCTGCTGGGAATTTAACACTGCAGAGAAGAGGCAGTCTCGAAGATTCCTAGAGTGCATGGAGGATAGCCTCTTATCCCAGCTGTTATGTGAGCCTACTGGGGTGCAGCCCTGCTGGACCTGCTGTTTACAAATAGAGAAGGGCTGGTGGGAGATGTGGTGGTCAGAGGCTGTCTGGGGTACAGTGACCATGAAATAATTGAGTTTTCAATATACAGTGAAACCAGGAGGGGCATGAACAAAACCTCCACGCTGGACTTCCAAAGGGCAGACTTCAGCTTATTTAAGAAACTAACTCAGAAGGTACCTTGGGAAACAGCCCTTAAAAACCAAAGGACTTCAGGAAGGCTGGACCTACTTCAAGAAAGAACTCTTGAAGGCACAGAAACAGGCTGTCCTGATGTGCTGGAAGATGAGCCAACGAGGGAGACAGCCAGACTGGGTGGGCAAGGAGTTTCTAAAGGAATTAAGGGTAAAAAAGAGGGCGTATACCCTTTGGAAAAAAGGGGAGATATCCCAGGAAGAGTTTAAGGATGTTGCTAGGTCATGTAGTGTGGCAGTTTCAGGCTATGTCTTTAAAAGTTAGCTGCAGATTTAGAGCAGAAAAGTGAAAAAATACAAAATTTCACAGCCGGGTGTAAAAAGGAAAACAAAAGATTATTCTAAACTAATTTCAGTGGCCAGATGTGTGAGATCTACACTAGCAATCTCTCACATTCCACTTCATTCCTTTCCTTCTTCTCTGGCTGTTTGGATGCTCTGCTTGGCTGGGGAGGATTTAATCACTGCTACCTACCTTGCAGATAAGAACTAACATTCCTCCTAATGTCTCTCTTCTTTTCTTCTAATAATAGGGGGAAAGGAGGTGGCTTTGGGGGAAGTGGGACAGCTTTCCCTGGTTGTTTTGATGGTGGGCTGGGGGGCTGGGGGGTGGTTTCCATGCTGTTTTTTCTGATTGTAAATACCTGTACAATATTGTAAATACTGTGTATTTGTACCTATTCATTCCATTGTAGAGTGCAATTTTTGCTTTGTAAATACAGCTTCCATTTGCTTCCCAACTGAGTGAGCCATGCTTTAGTTAACATGTTGGGAAATTCCAAACCACCACATGTAGGAGAAAAATTAGAGAGGCAAAAGCCCATTCAGAACTTAGACTGGCCACTGCTGTAAAGGAGAATAAAACATGTTTCTATAAATATATTAATGGCAAAGGAAGTGGCAACGACAACCTCCACTCTTTATTGGATGCAGAGGGGAATATAGTCACAAAAGACGAGGAAAAGGCAGAGGGACTTAATACCTTCTGTGTCTCAATCTTCAATAGTCGGACAGGTTGTCTTCAGGACAAGTGGCCTCCTGAACTGGCAAATGGAGCCAAGGACCAGTAGAGTCCTCCTGTAATGCAGGAGGAAGCAGTAAGAGACCTGCTGAGACACTTGGATCCTCACAAGTCTATGGGACCAGAAGAGATACATAGAATACATAGAATAAACCTGGTTGGAAGAGACCTTCAAGATCATCGCATCCAACCTATCAACCAATCCAACCCATCTAAACAACTAAACCAGGGCACGAAGCACCCCATCAAGTCTCCTCCTGAACATCTCCAATGATGGTGACTCTATCACTTCCTTGGGCAGCCCATTTCAATGGGCAATCACTCTCTCTGTATAGAACTTCATCCTAATATCCAACCTAAACCTGCCCTGGGGCGCTGAGAGAGATGGCAGATGAGCTGGCCAAGCCACTCTCCATCATTTCTCAACAGTCCTGGCTCACTGGAGATGTCCCAGATGACTGGAAGCTGGACAATGGGATGCCCATCCACAAGAAGGGCCAGAAGGAGGTACCACGAAACTATGGACCTGTCAGTCAAACCTCAGTGCCAGGCAAGATTATGGAACAGGTCATCCTGAGTGCAATCACACAGCACTTACAGGATGGCCAAGGGATCAGGCTCAGCCAGCATGGATTTAGGAGGCGCAGGTCCTGCCTCACCAACCTGATCTCCTTCTGTGATCAGGTGACTGCCTGGTGGATGTGAGGAAGGCTGTGGATGTAGTCTACCTGGACTTCAGCAAGGCCTTTGACACTGTGTGCCACAACAAACTCCTGGCCAAGCTGTCAGCCTGTGGCTTGTACAGCAGCACTCTGAAATGGGTCAAGAACTGGCTGGAGGGCTGAGCCCAGAGAGTGGTGGTGAATGGTGCCACATCCTGCGGGCAGCCAGTCACTAGCTGTGTCCACCAGGGATCAGTGCTGGGCCCCATCCTGCTCAATATCTTTACTGATGATCTGGATGAGGGGATTGAGTCCATCATCAGTAAATGTGCAGATGACACCAATTTAGGAGCACGTGTCAATCTGTTGGAGGGTAGGAAGGCCCTGCAGAGTGACCTTGACAGGCTGGATAGGTGGGCAGAGGCCAATGGGATGAGATTTAATAAGGCTAAGTGTAGAGTTCTATACTTTGGCCACAACAACCCCATGCAGTGCTACAGGCTGGGGACAGAGTGGCTGGAGAGCAAGGGTCCTGCAGGTGCTGGTGGGTAGTAGGCTGAACACTAGCCAGAAGTGTGCCCAGGTGGCCAAGAAGGCCAATGGCATCATGGCCTGTATCAGGACTAGTGTGGCCAGCAGGACAAGGAAGGTTATTCTTCCCCTGTACTCAGCACTGGTTAGGCCATACCTGGAGTATTGTGTCCAGTTCTGGGCCCCTCAATTCAAGAGAGATGTTGAGGTACTGGAACATGTCCAGAGAAGGGCAATGAGACTTGTGAGGGGCCTGGAGCACAAGCCCTGTGAGGAGAGGCTGAGGGGGCTGGGGTTGCTTAGCCTGGAGAAGAGGAGGCTCAGGGGAGACCTCATTGCTGTCTAAAACTACCTGAAGGGTGGTTGTAGAGGGTCAGTCTGTTCTCCCAGGCAACCAGCAACAGAACGAGGGGACACAGTCTGAAGTTGTGCCAGGAGAGGTTCAGGCTGGATATTAGGAAGAAGTTCTTCAAAGAGAGAGTGATTTGCCATTGGAATGGGCTGGCCAGGGAGGTAGTGGAGTCACTGTCCCTGGAGGTCTTCAAGAAAAGCCTGGATGAGGCATTTAGTGACATGGGCTAGTTGATTGGATAAAGCTGGGTAAGAGGTTAGACTGGATGCTCTTGGAGGTGTCTTCCAACCTGGTTGATTCTATGATTCTACGATTCTATGAAATAGGAGCTTAATTGAGACCTTTCTTGAAAACTTGAAAATTAAAAGATCCATTGTTGTTTATAGCAATGTCACTAAACATCAGTGAGAGCTGTGAAAACTGCTGAAAGAAGGCAAAAATGTAATCTTCAAATCCTTTGGGGCTTTTTAAAATTTTAAATAGTTATTTCCAAAGTACTGGCCAACCTATGGCAAAGGCTATCTGTTTGAGTCAGATGCATTAACAAGTAGTAGCAATGGATAAATCTCTGTTAAACACAGAAATCATATGAAAATTATGAACCAAGGCAACGGATCCTGATTTTGAAATACCTAATGAAACGAAAAAATTTGCTTTCTGACTTTAAAAATCAACACCATTTTCTGGACAGGAAATACTTAGAAGCTGCATTTTCATGATCTACACCAGGTGGCAGATTACAGCAATTCTTGAAACTGAACAAAAAAATAGAGATACACCCATTTAGAAATCTATGTGAAGAAGTGGAAAAAACCTCACGATTTCACTTCAGCAAGACAAATCAGGAGCCTTGCACTGGGGAAAATACAATCGAGAAATGCAGCACAGGCTGTAATCTACCTGACTGGAGGGTAGCTCTGTGGAAAGGGAACTTGGGGTCCTGGTGAAGAAAAAGCTCAGCAAGATGAAACTGTGCCACAGCAGCAAAGAAAGCAAACAGATGCTGGGATCCATTAACAAACTCATCACCAGCAGAGATAAATAAGTTGTTATTCCATTCTACTCAATGCTTGTCAAATCGCACCTGGAATACTGTGTTCACTTGTGTTCACTTGTGGTCCCTGCTACACAAAAAATTATGTGGACAGGCTATAGAGAGTCCAGAGAAAGATCACAAAGGTGATCCAAGGACTCGGAAGGCTGCCATATGAGGAAAGACTGAGAGAACAGTGTTTGTGTATCATTGATTAAAAAAAGAAAAAGGCTTAGAGAAGAACTTATCACCATGTTTCATTATTTAAAAGGTGGGTACAAAAAAAGATGGAGACTGCCTTTGTACAAGAAGTCACATGAGGACAGACGAGGGGTAATAGGTGCAAGTTACTCCTGGGAAGATTCTGACTGGACACAAGAGATAATTTTTCACAGTGAGAAGAAACACGTATTGGAATAATCTTCCCAGGGAAAATTCCCCAAAATTGGACACTTTAAGGATTCATCTGGAAAGTATACTCAGCCATCTTGTCAAGACCATGCTTTTCCAAGAAAGGTGCATTGAGATCCTTTCCAACCTGATATTCTATGACTCTCTGATTACACTGTCCTGCAACACACAACCCATATGTGGCACAACATTTTAATCTCTGTGCCAAAAAAAAAAGAGATCCACTTCTTACAGCCCAGAAGTATCTGCCTTTTAAAAGTAATTCAGCAAGGCAAGATCACAGAATCACAGAATAATGCATCTGGTTGGAAGAGACCTTAAAGATCATTCAGTCCAAACTTCTACCCAGCATTGAAGGGTCAACACTGAGCCATGTCCCGAGGCACTAGGTCTCCACACTTCTTGGGTGGTTCCAAGTAAATCCAGACCAGTGTTTGAAAATCACACTTCCTGTTCTCAGCCCTGCACAAGGATGAGAGCAGAGAGGATTACACCCATGCATCCTAACACTATCAGCTATAAATCCCTACATGCAGGAGCAGGAAATAGGGCTGAGAAACTGACATGCGTCCTTTCTTTGCAGTGCTCTGTCTTCACAATATTGTTTTATGTCAAGGCACTTGAGTTTCTCCCAGAGAATCTGGTGCAGACAGTAACTGCCTGGCTATAAAATTTGCAGGCATGGTGGGAATGAAGCTGTGACTTCCAGTCCCCTCCACAGCCCCAGCCATTATTTGTCACTGACCTTTGTGCTCTGCCTGGCATACTTCAAGGCAATGCAAAGATGAGTCTCCTTTTGCTTTCTGGGGAAGGCAACAGTTGGTGTTCCCCTTGTGCCAATTAATTGTGTCCATAAGACAAAAGAATTACTGCTTCTTCCCATTCCTTGTAGGAACCCTGTAGGAATCCTGTCTACAAATCCTGGATGCAAACCACCTTGTGGTTGTATCATGAACTGAGGTGTGCCCTAACAGGATAAAGATTGCTCACCAGACTGCAGCTGCCCTGGAAATAATGGGCAGATGCCACTGCTATCAATACTCTCTGGAATATGCGTAAGACAAGATCATCTCCACCCATCAGGTACCCTGGAAAGGGAGGATGGTGAGAGGACAATGGATTCACCACCTGGCCCCTGATGTGTACTATGTGTGTGGGCAGGTAAATGGAAAAGGAGGAGGTGGAGGCCCCCTACTTCCTCCCTGTACCAACACAAGGAATACACAGGAAGATTTCCTGGGGGAAAATACCTGGACACATACCTAAGGACTAAAAAACTGTTAAAAAATACTTGACTGATACTTGCTGAAGGGAAGAAAGATGACACCACATGCTGGAAATGTCAACACAAAAGAACTTGGACTCTGAAAACTCTCTCTCTCCAACTCTGACCAATGGTAATATAATCCCTTTCCGGCTCTCTCCCTCATCAGTATCACTAAGGTTGGAAAAGACCTCAAAGATCATCGAGTCCAACCTGTCACCACAGACCTCATGACTAGGGTAGGGAGGACACTACTACCCACTGCAGGCTTGAAATCACGACCTTTCCATTAAGGGTCTTATGCACTACCAACTGAGCCAGATGTTGCTCTTCTCCCTATTTCAATTTTTCCCTCTCTCCCTCCTTCTGTTCCATCTACTTTATTCTGTTAATAAATAGCCTTGCTGTTGATATTTTGGTTTGTTTATGCCTCTAATTTTGTAACACAGGAATATTCAAAAGAACTGAGTCTCTTTCCCTCTCTGGACTGAGACATTCCTCTTATTCACAAAGACCTGTTAGAGGAATTTCAACTCAAAATATATCACTACCCTCTTAACATGGTAGTGGACATAGAAAGTAATGATCAGAGGTAGAAATTAAATGTGTTGCATTGTGGATACCCTGGTATGTCCTTGTCAAGCCATTCCAACAGACTGTTAAGATAATTGATTTCATCATGTTGACAGTTTTCTCTAAGAGTTAATCACTGCTTTGTTGTGCATTTTTGATAAAAGTGTTTAGACTCATTAATTAATTTCTCTCCTTTCCCTCGCCTCCAATTTCCCCTGTTTTGTTTTGGTGTGTGTTTTTTGTATGCTTGTTTTTTTGCTTTGTTTTGTTTGGAATCTTTTCAGACCTGGTATCTAGCTTGGCAGCTAGATGATCCACATACTGACAGCACTAAGCACCCTTTTGCAATTTATGCCTAGGAGATGATAAACCCTATCAAGTGAGGGAGGGTAAAGGAAGCATCTATGAACAAGACTGTGAGCTACATAAAACCACATCAGGAACCTGGCAGTGTGCAGGAAGGGTGTGTGAAAATTTCAGTCTAAGTCAACAGTACACAAGACTTGAGGACTTAGCCCTGCAATGATACCTCTGTAAAACTACACATCACCTCAGCAGCAAGCATACATGTATGCATAACCAGAGTTCTACCCCAGTGGCATAGCCAGCCATGACAAGTGTATGTAGAACTTACAACATATTATCCTGGTTTTGCTGGGATAAAATCTTAGGCTAGCTATGATCTGCTTTCTCTTAGCCACTTGGAGTCAGCTAGGGCAGATGACCCAAGTGCAAGAACAAAATAATGTACCAAACTGGGTTTGAATACACAGATAAGAATAGCACTCCCCTTAGTAATAAATTCATAGAAAAACATCTGACTGTTGACCTGAATAAAAATAAAGAAACTACTCTGGTTACAGTACTTCATGAACTTTTCAATTTTTCTAGCTTTATTAATATTATAATCACTTGGTCTGTCCTCCTACAGACGAAGGTCAGTAAATTTTGCCTAGCAGTTCTGCTAGAAAGTATGGCAGTTGGACCTTTCAAGTTTGACTAACCTTTTTTTTTTTTCTTCATGTCTTGTCAGTATGACTCCTTTAAAAAAAGAAAAGTGCTTTTCTCCCAAACATCAGAAAAGTGAAAAGTTTCTCTTCCCCACCCCTTTTTTTTTTTTTCAGTTACTGCATCCCTCCACATTAATTTTAATGAATATTAAAAATGGTAAAAATTGTAATTAAAATTTTCTGGACATACTTACAGGATATCTCTGTCTTGATTATATGATTATATGATTAGATGACCTAATTGTGGCCTTCCAGTATCTGAAGGGGGCCTACAGGAAGGCTGGGGAAGGACTTCTCAGGATCTCAGGTAGTGATAGGACTAGGGGGAATGGAATGAACCTGGAGGTGGGGAGATTCAGGCTAGATGTGAGGAGGAGGTTCTTCACCATTAGAGTGGTGAGACCCTGGAATGGGTTGTCCAGGGAGGTGGTCGAGGCCCCGTCCCTGGGGTTGTTTAAGAGCAGGCTGGATGAGGCTCTGGCCAGGCTGATCTAGTGTGGGGTGTCCCTGCCCATGGCAGGGGGGGTTGGAACTAGATGATCCTTGTGGTCCCTTCCAACCCTGAATGAAACTATGAAACTATGAAACTATGAAACTATGAAACTATGATTTAGAAGCCTGTAAGTTATCTACATGCTAGGGTCTGGGACTTAGACAAAACTGATGCCTTTTTCTTATAGCCTTTGAGACTTGAATGCCAGCTTGATTCAAATGGCCTTGGTTTAGCAGGTAAAACTAGAGTATGCAGATATAAGGGGAATGAATGTCAGTGAAGCAGCCTTAGGGATTTATACTGACTGCATCTTGAAAAGGTGGTAGGAAATCTCATATGCCCTCAGCAATGTTTTGGAAAGCTAAAGCCCACAGTGAATTATAGGATCTCATGATGTAAACACTGTTAGGGATCCCAAATTAGAGAAGTGTTGCTTGGGGTGGTGCTGCTGGCTCCTGGCTCCTATCTCAGCACAGACAGGCAGATCAAATAGAGGTTCATCTGAAGACTGAAAATTTATGTCCAGCTACAAGCTGGCACATAAGGCACAGAGTCTGAGCTAGAATTTGAGGCATTTAAACACTGCTCTTAGCATTTCAAAATACATGGCTTTACCTTCATTAGAGAGGCAAAGTAACAACTCTGATTTTCTCCATCAGATTATCATGTCCAAGTACATGAAGCACTGTGACAAGAAGGAGGTGTATGTGTGACCTGCCACATCCTCGTTTGTGTTTTAAACTGAAAAAAAAAAAAATATTTAGAAACCAGAACTCCAGCCCACTCTGCAGATGATGGTACTGTGAAAATACTGACAGAGACATATGGAAAACTATTCTTGCAGACTTCTTGTTTGGTCATGACATGATGATTTGAACAACTACATCTTTGCATGTCTATTTGAGAAAATCACACCGTGTCTTCCAACAGCTCTGGAAGATCATCTTTTGTGAGCAGCAGCATTGTATTGCTGATCTCTGCGAGTGATCAGCACTAAGCACTCCACACAAAACCCTTGCAAATGCAATAGTATACAATTTGTCACAGAAAATCTGTAAAAACCTGTTATATTTTCTACATAACTATAATTTTTATTTTTTTACCATTCACTAAAGAGACTGAATTCTTTGAATGTAGAGACACTATTCAAGTGCAAAGTACTTTGAACAGAAATACCCATTTCTGGATTTCTAATATACTGTTCAGTTTCATCTTCGAATGGAAATATTGCTTTCACTAGACTGACTTTTAAACATTCAAGAGTATATTTTTAGCTGGTATAAATTGCCATAGCAACATTTCCCTCATAAGATCTGCGTCTCATTCCTCCTCTCTCCTTTTATGTCACATAAAGGCTCAAGGTAGATTTAACCAAGTGGCAGAATTTTATACCATGCTATTAAACAATCATAGTACATCACATTCATATTACTAGTGGAAGTGCAATGGATTTCCTGCAAAACCAGTAGATATTTTGGTAAGTGCAAATTCTATGCTCCTTTCTAGGAAACTGCAGACAGGATCTACACTAGCTCTACACTCTCCAGTCATCTGCTCTTCCTAGTTTTAACTCTGGGTTGGTTAAGAATAGGTCCAGATCAGAGGAATATGTTATCACATATCTTGAGCAAGATTTGAATCAGCTACAGCACTGAAAAGTGTGTACCTCCTATAAAACCTGATCACAGTATCATGATATCACCAAGGTTGGAAGCGACCTCAAAGATCATTAAGTCCAACCTGTCACCACAGACATCATGACTACAGAACATGGAAAAACCCATTCACATTGAATCCTGCCTTAATGTGTCCCAAAAAAACCTAGCAAATAAACTAGTAAATAAACTAGTTTGAGTCACACCTTTCAACGTTGTATCATTTGGCAGAGCCATGAATAAGGGATTTTTAATATTATCATGAATGTGAACTGCTTTGCCCCTTGACACGGAGAAGGGAGGAGCGTAATAGCTTTCTTATTTTTCCTTCCTTTTTATTATTCTTTTTTAACTCTCATGATCCCCTGTGCAGTCATCTACTTTTGTTGAAATTACTATCAGAATGACCAGCTTGCAATTTGTTGGTAACACCCAAATCTATCGTACTAAGAGTTTTACACTAAAGTCCAAAAGAATTTTTCCTTGTAGGAGCAATAGAGAGCACAGTGACTTTCCAAATTGGAATCATGGGTGAATATATGGGGATTTGAAAAATGTCTCCCAAAATACCCAGGTACGAAAAAAAATCCAGATGAAGGCCTATTATTTGACATTGGTTTAGAGAAATCTGGCAAGATGCCTTCTGGCTACAAGCCAGAAAGTTTCAAGCAGCAAAAAGTTCTGTTATATATGTGTACAGCTCACCAGGTAACATGGACAGGAACATATTCTTTCCTGCTGTGGACTATTGGGAACGCATCTCCATGGAGATCATTATGCTGATGAGAGCAGGCAGGCTAAGTGTGAAACAGGTACTGTAGCCTGATCCAAGGCAGAGGAGAGATAGAAGATAAGGTGTGCTTTATTCTAAGAGATAATTGTTGAACCTTTAATTTACAGACAAGCTATTCCCAGGTCCAAGTGAAGAAAATGGTGCTGCTGCTGAGGCAGCAATTGTCAGTTCAGAAAGAGCTGGAGGGGGTAGGTCACCTTGCCTTATTCCACTCTGATTTGCAAACACATACACCAAATACAAAATCTAGTAATGCACAGACCTCAGAATTCTTGTGGAATAAGTCTCTGACTATCATGCAAATGTATTCACCTCCAAAAACAGTGTGAATAGCTGAGTCCAAAGCCTCTGTGAAGAAGTGTACACTGAATGACGCTAGTGTAGAGTTTCTATGGCTCTTGTGGCCTCTTTATAAATGCAAAATAAAAGAGATTTTGACAATTGTCTAGTGAACTGCATTCTCACTATAATACAAAAATAAGCTCAATACTTCCTAAAGAAAACCATCCTTTAGCAATCCTAAGGATTCTATCCATCAGGATGCTTTAGTAAAAGTACAGGGGACCTACTAAGTGGCAAAAAATATTTTGCATACAAGAACAGATTCAAGTAAGTCCAATAAAATTATATATACAAACCTGGGCAAAATGTGTCCCTCCACACAGTACATAAAATCATGATGATAATTTTCAACATCTATAAGGCAGAAATCGTTAATTTGCCTCACATGTTCATCCGCTCCCTGTTTTCTTCCCTTTTTTCTGTGTGTTTCAACTCAATAGTTTGGGTTTTTTTTTTACAGCTGTGTTATAGATCCAGTGTACATGTGCTAGAAAAAAGCTTTACAGCAACTAAGGGTTCAGTGGAAGAAAGAGACTTGCAAGTCGACCTGTGTGGGTTGCTCTTGTGTGAAAGTCTGAAATATAGAGTGACTGGAGGTCTAGATACTATCTGCCTAAATTTGCTTTTTCAGTTACTCATCAGCTCAAATTTTGACACAACTCTAAATGACTTGAGAACTGAAACAAGTGCATGTCTATGACAACTCAGCTATCACTAGAAAGATGTTTTCACTTTATAGCCTTGCTAAGGAAACCAGGGCTAGCATGTGTGCTTTTGAAATGTGACAGCTTGCAGGACTGAGAAACAGCCTTTGGAGATCTAGCTAGATGCAATACCACCATAGTAACTCCTTCAAGTCAACACAGCTTCATGATGTTCTCCCTGGATCAAAAGCACATTTTTCTCTCCATAGCCTCAACACTATATTGTCAGCAAAAAAGCAGTGGTTGATGTAAGTTGTTCATTAACATGTAAAAAAAATCACTAATGCCTCTAGTTCATGGGTGTGTAATGGATCTCCTCAAAGCACATCACAACCATTGAACAGGTCACAATCAGTACAAAGCAAAAACATGAACAGAAAATGAACATGAAACAGTTGATTACATTGATCAGCTCACCAACCCTCTTTCCACCATTTACAATCAGTCCTGGCTAACTGGGGAGGTCCTAGTGAACCACAGGGTACAAATCTGACACCCATCTACAAGAAAGGAGGATCCGGGGAACTACAGACCAATCAATCTGACCTTGGTGCTAAGGTCATGGACAGTATAATTTTGAGTGCCATTACTACACACCATACACAGGACACCAAGGTGATCGGGCACAGCCAGCATGGGTTTATGAAAGACAGGTCCTCCTTGATGTACTCGATCTGCCTTCTGTGACAAGATAATCCACCTAGTGGATGATGAGAGAAAGACTGTGTATGTTGTCTACCTGGACTTCTACAAAGCCTTCAACACTGTTTCTCATAGTATTGTCATGAAAAAAATAGATGTGCATGGCTTGCAGGGGTGTACACTCTGCTGGGTAAAACACTGACTGGGCTAAAAAGAGTGATGAATGCAGTCATGTATAGCTGGGTGTTCCCCAGGGCCCAGTACTGTTTAATATCTTTATCTGCTAGTATCTTATCTGGTCAATATCTTTATTAATGGTCTTGAGGAGGAAATAGAGTACACCCTCTGTGAGCTTGCAAATGACACCAAGTAGTGCTTGGGGATGTGGCTTAGTGGTGGACTTGGTAGTGTAGGGTTAATGGTTGGACTCGATGATCTTGAAGGTCTTCTCCAACCTAAATGATTCTATGATTTCACAACCGGCTTACATAACTCCTTCTCTTCTCCATCATCCTCTGTCCACTGGAGAGCAATGAGTGAAAAATAACACTATTCTGACATTTAGGACGTGTACTCCAAATAATGGACACCTTGTGTTTTAAGTGAATGGCTAAAGTACCTAAATACATAACAAAGGATTTGCTGGATTCCAGGTTGTAGGAGAAGAACAGTAAATACCAGCATGCAACTGAGAAGCCTGCAGTGGCAGAAAGCTGATCCTTTCTCCTCTGGAGGAGCAAAACCAGAAATCCAACAAGTTGAAACTGGTGTCATACCCTTTCCCCAGAGACACATTCACACTGCAGAATGGAAAGCACAACTGCAAGGAGTTTCTCCAGTAATAGAGGTGCTGCAAACATGAGATCACAAAATATAATCTAAAACCAACACAGACTAAAAAGCACATGGGCAAACACCCCCAAACCTTCTGGTCCTGCCCTACTAGCAATCCTCATAGTTCTGCCTACTATCATAGAGTCATGGAATGTATTGGGTTGTAAGGGATCTTTAAGGGTCATCTAGTTTAATTCCCCTGCAGTAATCAGGGACACATCCAGCTAGATCAGGCTGTTCAGAGCCCCATCCAGCCTGACCTTGAATTTCTTCATGGGGGCACAGGAGTGGGGCCTCCACCACCTCCCTGGGCAACCCATTCCAGTGTTCCATCACCATTATAATAAAGAACTTCTTCCTAATGGCCAATCTGAATCTACTCTGCTCTAGTTTAAAACCATTGCCCCCTGCCCTAGTGCTACAAGCCCTTGTAGAAAGTCCCTCCCCAGCTTTCTTGCAGACTCTCTTCAGGTACTAGAAGGCCACTATAAGGTCTCCCCAGACCCTTCTTGAGGCTGAAAACCCCAACTCTCTCAGCCCAGCTTCACAGGAGAAGTGCTACAGCTATCTGATCATTTTTGTAGCCCTCTTCTAGCTCCTCTCCAACTGGCCTATGTCCTTGTTTTGTTTAAAATCCCATAACTGGACACACTATTGCTGGTGAAGTCTCACCAGAGCAGAGTGGCAGAAATCACCTCACTCAGTATGCTGGCCAGGTTTCTTTTGATGCAGCCCAGGATGTGACTGACCTTCTGGGTTACAAGTGCACATTGTTGGCAAAAGTCAAGCTTTTCATCCACTAGTACCCCCAAGTCCTTTTCTGCAGGGCTGCTCTCTATCCCATCACCTCCCCATCTGTACTGATAACAAGGATTGTCCCATCCCACATGCAGGACATTGCACTTGGCCTTGTTGAACCTCATGAAGTTCACCTGGGCCCACTTCTCCAGCTTGTCCAGGTCCCTCTGAATGACATCCCATCCTTCTGGCACATTGACTGCAACTTGGCTTGATGTCATCTTTAAACTTGCTGAGGGTGCACTCAGTCCTGCTGTCTATATCATTGATGAAGATATTAAACAGCACTGGTACAGACCCCTGAGAGACACCACTTGTCACCCATCTCCATCTGCACATTGAGCTATTGACCACTACCCTCTGATGCAACTATGCAGCCAATTTTTTATTGTCCAAACAATCCACCCATTGAATCTGTATCTCTCCAATTTAGAGAGAAGGATCTTGTGGGGGACCATGTCAAAGGCCCTGCAGAAGTCCAGAGAGATCATAAAAATCAAAGAATCATAGAATCATCCAGGCTGGAAAGCACCACTGAGATCACCAAGTTCAGCCATTGCACCCACTACAAGAAGTCTGTCACTACATCATGTCCTCATAACATCCACTGATGTAGTCACTCCTTGCAGAAAACCACCAGGTTGGTCAGGCAGGACTTGCCATGCTGGCAGTCTCCAGTCACCTTTCTGTCCTCCATGTGCTTTAGCATAGCTTCTAAGAGGATCTGTTCCATGATCTTCCCAGCCATGGTAGTTTCTGGGGTCCTCTTTTTCCCTTCTTCCAGTAACCAGGGACTTTACCTGACTAGCAGAATTTTTTAAATATCATGGAGAGAGGCTTGGCAACTACATCAACCAATTCCCTCAGGACTCTGCTGTGCATCTCATCAGGTCCCACAGTCTTGTAAACACAGGTACATTCAGGTTCCTCAGGTGATCACAAACCTTGTCTTCACTTACAGCAGGAGGGACTTTGTCCTCCTGATCTCTGTCTTTTGGGTCCTTCAACTCAGGAAGTATGAGGAGGGAGGCTGCCAGTGAAGAATGAGGCAAAAAGGTTATTGAGACGCTCAGCCTTCTCCATGTCTGTTGTTATTAACTCACCGTTCTTGCTCATCAGAGCGGGTGCATTTTCTTTAACTTTCCTTTTCTGGTTGACATACCTGTAGAAGCTATTATTCTCCACATCCCTTGTCAAGTTAAGCTCTGGCTGCATCCTGGCCTTCCTGACCTCATCAAGTGGGCAGCAGCCCCATACTTTTCCCAAGATACCTGTCCCTGCTTGAACTGCCTATGTACTTCCTTCTTGCCTTTTAGTTTGACCAGCAGGTCTTGACTCAGCCATGCTGGTCTCTTCCCTTCCTTGCTTGATTTCTTAAACCTGGGGATTGAGAGCTTCTGCACTCTGTAGAAAGCATCCTTAAAGATATGCCAGCTCTATTCTGCTCCCTTGCTCCTGAGGGGTCCTGACTAACTCCTGAAAGAGCTGGAATTTTGCTTTCCTAAAATTCAGGGTCCTGACCATGCTCCTTTATGTGACTTGTATCCTGCAGGTCTCAGAACTCCACCAGTATGTGATCACTGCAGCCCAGGCTGCCTCCAATCTTGACATCTCTGAGAAGGGTGATTCATTTCCTGTCTTAACAAGTTATTGAGGCATTCTAGAAGTCTCCTGGATTGTCAACAGCTTGCTCAGTCACTTTTCCAGAAGACGTTGGCGTGGTTGAAATACCCCAGCAGAATTAGCTGTGAGTGTGATGCCTCCTGTAACTGGAGTAAGAAGGCTTCATCAGTAAGCTCCCCTTGATTGGGCAGCCAGAAGTAGACACAAACCACAAAATGCCCCTTGTCTTGGTACCTAATTCCTACGTGTAAGCTTTCAGTTTTCTCTTGGCTACTCTTTAGGGACATCTCTTCACACTCTATTCACTTCCTAACACAGAAGGTAACAACACTGCTGCCCCTCTTTCCTCTCCTGCTCCTTCTGAACATCTTGTAGCCATTGCTAGCCACACTCTAGCCATAGGATTCATCCAACCAATTTTCAGTAATGGCCACTGTGCCATAGCTTTCCAGCAGCACTGTAGGTTCCAGCTCCTGTTTTTAACCATGCTGACTCTTCAGCTGTTCTGTCAAACAAATCATCTTCTTAGAGAAACACTCCTCAATTTACAGAATCACAGAG
>NW_027144342.1:0-38643 GCF_026170545.1 Melanerpes formicivorus | reverse complement strand
CTTTCCCTTTAGGTTTTACCCCAACAATGTTTTCATTAGTTTCGCTCACTCTCGAAATCAAGCATTTTACAGCAGGTTGGAGCAGCCTGTATCTCAGCACAGGAATAAGGTAGGGAAGAATTCTAAGGATCATTTTGACTGCCTCCAGAAGTTAGATCAGATGGCAAATTGGATTTGGTGCTAGGTCTTTCCCTTTAGGTTTTACCCCAACAATGTTTTCATTAGTTTCGCTCACTCTCGAAATCAAGCATTTTACAGCAGGTTGGAGCAGCCTGTATCTCAGCACAGGAATAAGGTAGGGAAGAATTCTAAGGATCATTTTGACTGCCTCCAGAAGTTAGATCAGATGGCAAATTGGATTTGGTGCTAGGTCTTTCCCTTTAGGTTTTACCCCAACAATGTTTTCATTAGTTTCGCTCACTCTCGAAATCAAGCATTTTACAGCAGGTTGGAGCAGCCTGTATCTCAGCACAGGAATAAGGAAGGGAAGAATTCTAAGGATCATTTTGACTGCCTCCAGAAGTTAGATCAGATGGCAAATTGGATTTGGTGCTAGGTCTTTCCCTTTAGGTTTTACCCCAACAATGTTTTCATTAGTTTCGCTCACTCTCGAAATCAAGCATTTTACAGCAGGTTGGAGCAGCCTGTATCTCAGCATAGGAATAAGGAAGGGAAGAATTCTAAGGATCATTTTGACTGCCTCCAGAAGTTAGATCAGATGGCAAATTGGATTTGGTGCTAGGTCTTTCCCTTTAGGTTTTACCCCAACAATGTTTTCATTAGTTTCGCTCACTCTCGAAATCAAGCATTTTACAGCAGGTTGGAGCAGCCTGTATCTCAGCACAGGAATAAGGTAGGGAAGAATTCTAAGGATCATTTTGACTGCCTCCAGAAGTTAGATCAGATGGCAAATTGGATTTGGTGCTAGGTCTTTCCCTTTAGGTTTTACCCCAACAATGTTTTCATTAGTTTCGCTCACTCTCGAAATCAAGCATTTTACAGCAGGTTGGAGCAGCCTGTATCTCAGCACAGGAATAAGGTAGGGAAGAATTCTAAGGATCATTTTGACTGCCTCCAGAAGTTAGATCAGATGGCAAATTGGATTTGGTGCTAGGTCTTTCCCTTTAGGTTTTACCCCAACAATGTTTTCATTAGTTTCGCTCACTCTCGAAATCAAGCATTTTACAGCAGGTTGGAGCAGCCTGTATCTCAGCACAGGAATAAGGAAGGGAAGAATTCTAAGGATCATTTTGACTGCCTCCAGAAGTTAGATCAGATGGCAAATTGGATTTGGTGCTAGGTCTTTCCCTTTAGGTTTTACCCCAACAATGTTTTCATTAGTTTCGCTCACTCTCGAAATCAAGCATTTTACAGCAGGTTGGAGCAGCCTGTATCTCAGCATAGGAATAAGGAAGGGAAGAATTCTAAGGATCATTTTGACTGCCTCCAGAAGTTAGATCAGATGGCAAATTGGATTTGGTGCTAGGTCTTTCCCTTTAGGTTTTACCCCAACAATGTTTTCATTAGTTTCGCTCACTCTCGAAATCAAGCATTTTACAGCAGGTTGGAGCAGCCTGTATCTCAGCACAGGAATAAGGTAGGGAAGAATTCTAAGGATCATTTTGACTGCCTCCAGAAGTTAGATCAGATGGCAAATTGGATTTGGTGCTAGGTCTTTCCCTTTAGGTTTTACCCCAACAATGTTTTCATTAGTTTCGCTCACTCTCGAAATCAAGCATTTTACAGCAGGTTGGAGCAGCCTGTATCTCAGCACAGGAATAAGGTAGGGAAGAATTCTAAGGATCATTTTGACTGCCTCCAGAAGTTAGATCAGATGGCAAATTGGATTTGGTGCTAGGTCTTTCCCTTTAGGTTTTACCCCAACAATGTTTTCATTAGTTTCGCTCACTCTCGAAATCAAGCATTTTACAGCAGGTTGGAGCAGCCTGTATCTCAGCACAGGAATAAGGAAGGGAAGAATTCTAAGGATCATTTTGACTGCCTCCAGAAGTTAGATCAGATGGCAAATTGGATTTGGTGCTAGGTCTTTCCCTTTAGGTTTTACCCCAACAATGTTTTCATTAGTTTCGCTCACTCTCGAAATCAAGCATTTTACAGCAGGTTGGAGCAGCCTGTATCTCAGCACAGGAATAAGGTAGGGAAGAATTCTAAGGATCATTTTGACTGCCTCCAGAAGTTAGATCAGATGGCAAATTGGATTTGGTGCTAGGTCTTTCCCTTTAGGTTTTACCCCAACAATGTTTTCATTAGTTTCGCTCACTCTCGAAATCAAGCATTTTACAGCAGGTTGGAGCAGCCTGTATCTCAGCACAGGAATAAGGTAGGGAAGAATTCTAAGGATCATTTTGACTGCCTCCAGAAGTTAGATCAGATGGCAAATTGGATTTGGTGCTAGGTCTTTCCCTTTAGGTTTTACCCCAACAATGTTTTCATTAGTTTCGCTCACTCTCGAAATCAAGCATTTTACAGCAGGTTGGAGCAGCCTGTATCTCAGCACAGGAATAAGGTAGGGAAGAATTCTAAGGATCATTTTGACTGCCTCCAGAAGTTAGATCAGATGGCAAATTGGATTTGGTGCTAGGTCTTTCCCTTTAGGTTTTACCCCAACAATGTTTTCATTAGTTTCGCTCACTCTCGAAATCAAGCATTTTACAGCAGGTTGGAGCAGCCTGTATCTCAGCACAGGAATAAGGTAGGGAAGAATTCTAAGGATCATTTTGACTGCCTCCAGAAGTTAGATCAGATGGCAAATTGGATTTGGTGCTAGGTCTTTCCCTTTAGGTTTTACCCCAACAATGTTTTCATTAGTTTCGCTCACTCTCGAAATCAAGCATTTTACAGCAGGTTGGAGCAGCCTGTATCTCAGCACAGGAATAAGGTAGGGAAGAATTCTAAGGATCATTTTGACTGCCTCCAGAAGTTAGATCAGATGGCAAATTGGATTTGGTGCTAGGTCTTTCCCTTTAGGTTTTACCCCAACAATGTTTTCATTAGTTTCGCTCACTCTCGAAATCAAGCATTTTTACAGCAGGTTGGAGCAGCCTGTATCTCAGCACAGGAATAAGGTAGGGAAGAATTCTAAGGATCATTTTGACTGCCTCCAGAAGTTAGATCAGATGGCAAATTGGATTTGGTGCTAGGTCTTTCCCTTTAGGTTTTACCCCAACAATGTTTTCATTAGTTTCGCTCACTCTCGAAATCAAGCATTTTACAGCAGGTTGGAGCAGCCTGTATCTCAGCACAGGAATAAGGTAGGGAAGAATTCTAAGGATCATTTTGACTGCCTCCAGAAGTTAGATCAGATGGCAAATTGGATTTGGTGCTAGGTCTTTCCCTTTAGGTTTTACCCCAACAATGTTTTCATTAGTTTCGCTCACTCTCGAAATCAAGCATTTTACAGCAGGTTGGAGCAGCCTGTATCTCAGCACAGGAATAAGGTAGGGAAGAATTCTAAGGATCATTTTGACTGCCTCCAGAAGTTAGATCAGATGGCAAATTGGATTTGGTGCTAGGTCTTTCCCTTTAGGTTTTACCCCAACAATGTTTTCATTAGTTTCGCTCACTCTCGAAATCAAGCATTTTACAGCAGGTTGGAGCAGCCTGTATCTCAGCACAGGAATAAGGTAGGGAAGAATTCTAAGGATCATTTTGACTGCCTCCAGAAGTTAGATCAGATGGCAAATTGGATTTGGTGCTAGGTCTTTCCCTTTAGGTTTTACCCCAACAATGTTTTCATTAGTTTCGCTCACTCTCGAAATCAAGCATTTTACAGCAGGTTGGAGCAGCCTGTATCTCAGCACAGGAATAAGGTAGGGAAGAATTCTAAGGATCATTTTGACTGCCTCCAGAAGTTAGATCAGATGGCAAATTGGATTTGGTGCTAGGTCTTTCCCTTTAGGTTTTACCCCAACAATGTTTTCATTAGTTTCGCTCACTCTCGAAATCAAGCATTTTACAGCAGGTTGGAGCAGCCTGTATCTCAGCACAGGAATAAGGTAGGGAAGAATTCTAAGGATCATTTTGACTGCCTCCAGAAGTTAGATCAGATGGCAAATTGGATTTGGTGCTAGGTCTTTCCCTTTAGGTTTTACCCCAACAATGTTTTCATTAGTTTCGCTCACTCTCGAAATCAAGCATTTTACAGCAGGTTGGAGCAGCCTGTATCTCAGCACAGGAATAAGGTAGGGAAGAATTCTAAGGATCATTTTGACTGCCTCCAGAAGTTAGATCAGATGGCAAATTGGATTTGGTGCTAGGTCTTTCCCTTTAGGTTTTACCCCAACAATGTTTTCATTAGTTTCGCTCACTCTCGAAATCAAGCATTTTACAGCAGGTTGGAGCAGCCTGTATCTCAGCATAGGAATAAGGAAGGGAAGAATTCTAAGGATCATTTTGACTGCCTCCAGAAGTTAGATCAGATGGCAAATTGGATTTGGTGCTAGGTCTTTCCCTTTAGGTTTTACCCCAACAATGTTTTCATTAGTTTCGCTCACTCTCGAAATCAAGCATTTTACAGCAGGTTGGAGCAGCCTGTATCTCAGCACAGGAATAAGGTAGGGAAGAATTCTAAGGATCATTTTGACTGCCTCCAGAAGTTAGATCAGATGGCAAATTGGATTTGGTGCTAGGTCTTTCCCTTTAGGTTTTACCCCAACAATGTTTTCATTAGTTTCGCTCACTCTCGAAATCAAGCATTTTACAGCAGGTTGGAGCAGCCTGTATCTCAGCACAGGAATAAGGTAGGGAAGAATTGTAAGGATCATTTTGACTGCCTCCAGAAGTTAGATCAGATGGCAAATTGGATTTGGTGCTAGGTCTTTCCCTTTAGGTTTTACCCCAACAATGTTTTCATTAGTTTCGCTCACTCTCGAAATCAAGCATTTTACAGCAGGTTGGAGCAGCCTGTATCTCAGCACAGGAATAAGGTAGGGAAGAATTCTAAGGATCATTTTGACTGCCTCCAGAAGTTAGATCAGATGGCAAATTGGATTTGGTGCTAGGTCTTTCCCTTTAGGTTTTACCCCAACAATGTTTTCATTAGTTTCGCTCACTCTCGAAATCAAGCATTTTACAGCAGGTTGGAGCAGCCTGTATCTCAGCATAGGAATAAGGAAGGGAAGAATTCTAAGGATCATTTTGACTGCCTCCAGAAGTTAGATCAGATGGCAAATTGGATTTGGTGCTAGGTCTTTCCCTTTAGGTTTTACCCCAACAATGTTTTCATTAGTTTCGCTCACTCTCGAAATCAAGCATTTTACAGCAGGTTGGAGCAGCCTGTATCTCAGCACAGGAATAAGGTAGGGAAGAATTCTAAGGATCATTTTGACTGCCTCCAGAAGTTAGATCAGATGGCAAATTGGATTTGGTGCTAGGTCTTTCCCTTTAGGTTTTACCCCAACAATGTTTTCATTAGTTTCGCTCACTCTCGAAATCAAGCATTTTACAGCAGGTTGGAGCAGCCTGTATCTCAGCACAGGAATAAGGTAGGGAAGAATTCTAAGGATCATTTTGACTGCCTCCAGAAGTTAGATCAGATGGCAAATTGGATTTGGTGCTAGGTCTTTCCCTTTAGGTTTTACCCCAACAATGTTTTCATTAGTTTCGCTCACTCTCGAAATCAAGCATTTTACAGCAGGTTGGAGCAGCCTGTATCTCAGCACAGGAATAAGGAAGGGAAGAATTCTAAGGATCATTTTGACTGCCTCCAGAAGTTAGATCAGATGGCAAATTGGATTTGGTGCTAGGTCTTTCCCTTTAGGTTTTACCCCAACAATGTTTTCATTAGTTTCGCTCACTCTCGAAATCAAGCATTTTACAGCAGGTTGGAGCAGCCTGTATCTCAGCACAGGAATAAGGTAGGGAAGAATTCTAAGGATCATTTTGACTGCCTCCAGAAGTTAGATCAGATGGCAAATTGGATTTGGTGCTAGGTCTTTCCCTTTAGGTTTTACCCCAACAATGTTTTCATTAGTTTCGCTCACTCTCGAAATCAAGCATTTTACAGCAGGTTGGAGCAGCCTGTATCTCAGCACAGGAATAAGGTAGGGAAGAATTCTAAGGATCATTTTGACTGCCTCCAGAAGTTAGATCAGATGGCAAATTGGATTTGGTGCTAGGTCTTTCCCTTTAGGTTTTACCCCAACAATGTTTTCATTAGTTTCGCTCACTCTCGAAATCAAGCATTTTACAGCAGGTTGGAGCAGCCTGTATCTCAGCACAGGAATAAGGTAGGGAAGAATTCTAAGGATCATTTTGACTGCCTCCAGAAGTTAGATCAGATGGCAAATTGGATTTGGTGCTAGGTCTTTCCCTTTAGGTTTTACCCCAACAATGTTTTCCTTAGTTTCGCTCACTCTCGAAATCAAGCATTTTACAGCAGGTTGGAGCAGCCTGTATCTCAGCACAGGAATAAGGTAGGGAAGAATTCTAAGGATCATTTTGACTGCCTCCAGAAGTTAGATCAGATGGCAAATTGGATTTGGTGCTAGGTCTTTCCCTTTAGGTTTTACCCCAACAATGTTTTCATTAGTTTCGCTCACTCTCGAAATCAAGCATTTTACAGCAGGTTGGAGCAGCCTGTATCTCAGCACAGGAATAAGGTAGGGAAGAATTCAAATACTCATTTTGACTGCCTCCAGAAGTTAGATCAGATGGCAAATTGGATTTGGTGCTAGGTCTTTCCCTTTAGGTTTTACCCCAACAATGTTTTCATTAGTTTCGCTCACTCTCGAAATCAAGCATTTTACAGCAGGTTGGAGCAGCCTGTATCTCAGCACAGGAATAAGGTAGGGAAGAATTCTAAGGATCATTTTGACTGCCTCCAGAAGTTAGATCAGATGGCAAATTGGATTTGGTGCTAGGTCTTTCCCTTTAGGTTTTACCCCAACAATGTTTTCATTAGTTTCGCTCACTCTCGAAATCAAGCATTTTACAGCAGGTTGGAGCAGCCTGTATCTCAGCACAGGAATAAGGTAGGGAAGAATTCTAAGGATCATTTTGACTGCCTCCAGAAGTTAGATCAGATGGCAAATTGGATTTGGTGCTAGGTCTTTCCCTTTAGGTTTTACCCCAACAATGTTTTCATTAGTTTCGCTCACTCTCGAAATCAAGCATTTTACAGCAGGTTGGAGCAGCCTGTATCTCAGCACAGGAATAAGGTAGGGAAGAATTCTAAGGATCATTTTGACTGCCTCCAGAAGTTAGATCAGATGGCAAATTGGATTTGGTGCTAGGTCTTTCCCTTTAGGTTTTACCCCAACAATGTTTTCATTAGTTTCGCTCACTCTCGAAATCAAGCATTTTACAGCAGGTTGGAGCAGCCTGTATCTCAGCACAGGAATAAGGTAGGGAAGAATTCTAAGGATCATTTTGACTGCCTCCAGAAGTTAGATCAGATGGCAAATTGGATTTGGTGCTAGGTCTTTCCCTTTAGGTTTTACCCCAACAATGTTTTCATTAGTTTCGCTCACTCTCGAAATCAAGCATTTTACAGCAGGTTGGAGCAGCCTGTATCTCAGCACAGGAATAAGGTAGGGAAGAATTCTAAGGATCATTTTGACTGCCTCCAGAAGTTAGATCAGATGGCAAATTGGATTTGGTGCTAGGTCTTTCCCTTTAGGTTTTACCCCAACAATGTTTTCATTAGTTTCGCTCACTCTCGAAATCAAGCATTTTACAGCAGGTTGGAGCAGCCTGTATCTCAGCACAGGAATAAGGTAGGGAAGAATTCAAATACTCATTTTGACTGCCTCCAGAAGTTAGATCAGATGGCAAATTGGATTTGGTGCTAGGTCTTTCCCTTTAGGTTTTACCCCAACAATGTTTTCATTAGTTTCGCTCACTCTCGAAATCAAGCATTTTACAGCAGGTTGGAGCAGCCTGTATCTCAGCACAGGAATAAGGTAGGGAAGAATTCTAAGGATCATTTTGACTGCCTCCAGAAGTTAGATCAGATGGCAAATTGGATTTGGTGCTAGGTCTTTCCCTTTAGGTTTTACCCCAACAATGTTTTCATTAGTTTCGCTCACTCTCGAAATCAAGCATTTTACAGCAGGTTGGAGCAGCCTGTATCTCAGCACAGGAATAAGGTAGGGAAGAATTCTAAGGATCATTTTGACTGCCTCCAGAAGTTAGATCAGATGGCAAATTGGATTTGGTGCTAGGTCTTTCCCTTTAGGTTTTACCCCAACAATGTTTTCATTAGTTTCGCTCACTCTCGAAATCAAGCATTTTACAGCAGGTTGGAGCAGCCTGTATCTCAGCACAGGAATAAGGTAGGGAAGAATTCTAAGGATCATTTTGACTGCCTCCAGAAGTTAGATCAGATGGCAAATTGGATTTGGTGCTAGGTCTTTCCCTTTAGGTTTTACCCCAACAATGTTTTCATTAGTTTCGCTCACTCTCGAAATCAAGCATTTTACAGCAGGTTGGAGCAGCCTGTATCTCAGCACAGGAATAAGGTAGGGAAGAATTCTAAGGATCATTTTGACTGCCTCCAGAAGTTAGATCAGATGGCAAATTGGATTTGGTGCTAGGTCTTTCCCTTTAGGTTTTACCCCAACAATGTTTTCATTAGTTTCGCTCACTCTCGAAATCAAGCATTTTACAGCAGGTTGGAGCAGCCTGTATCTCAGCACAGGAATAAGGAAGGGAAGAATTCTAAGGATCATTTTGACTGCCTCCAGAAGTTAGATCAGATGGCAAATTGGATTTGGTGCTAGGTCTTTCCCTTTAGGTTTTACCCCAACAATGTTTTCATTAGTTTCGCTCACTCTCGAAATCAAGCATTTTACAGCAGGTTGGAGCAGCCTGTATCTCAGCATAGGAATAAGGAAGGGAAGAATTCTAAGGATCATTTTGACTGCCTCCAGAAGTTAGATCAGATGGCAAATTGGATTTGGTGCTAGGTCTTTCCCTTTAGGTTTTACCCCAACAATGTTTTCATTAGTTTCGCTCACTCTCGAAATCAAGCATTTTACAGCAGGTTGGAGCAGCCTGTATCTCAGCACAGGAATAAGGTAGGGAAGAATTCTAAGGATCATTTTGACTGCCTCCAGAAGTTAGATCAGATGGCAAATTGGATTTGGTGCTAGGTCTTTCCCTTTAGGTTTTACCCCAACAATGTTTTCATTAGTTTCGCTCACTCTCGAAATCAAGCATTTTACAGCAGGTTGGAGCAGCCTGTATCTCAGCACAGGAATAAGGTAGGGAAGAATTCTAAGGATCATTTTGACTGCCTCCAGAAGTTAGATCAGATGGCAAATTGGATTTGGTGCTAGGTCTTTCCCTTTAGGTTTTACCCCAACAATGTTTTCATTAGTTTCGCTCACTCTCGAAATCAAGCATTTTACAGCAGGTTGGAGCAGCCTGTATCTCAGCACAGGAATAAGGTAGGGAAGAATTCTAAGGATCATTTTGACTGCCTCCAGAAGTTAGATCAGATGGCAAATTGGATTTGGTGCTAGGTCTTTCCCTTTAGGTTTTACCCCAACAATGTTTTCATTAGTTTCGCTCACTCTCGAAATCAAGCATTTTACAGCAGGTTGGAGCAGCCTGTATCTCAGCATAGGAATAAGGAAGGGAAGAATTCTAAGGATCATTTTGACTGCCTCCAGAAGTTAGATCAGATGGCAAATTGGATTTGGTGCTAGGTCTTTCCCTTTAGGTTTTACCCCAACAATGTTTTCATTAGTTTCGCTCACTCTCGAAATCAAGCATTTTACAGCAGGTTGGAGCAGCCTGTATCTCAGCACAGGAATAAGGTAGGGAAGAATTCTAAGGATCATTTTGACTGCCTCCAGAAGTTAGATCAGATGGCAAATTGGATTTGGTGCTAGGTCTTTCCCTTTAGGTTTTACCCCAACAATGTTTTCATTAGTTTCGCTCACTCTCGAAATCAAGCATTTTACAGCAGGTTGGAGCAGCCTGTATCTCAGCACAGGAATAAGGTAGGGAAGAATTCTAAGGATCATTTTGACTGCCTCCAGAAGTTAGATCAGATGGCAAATTGGATTTGGTGCTAGGTCTTTCCCTTTAGGTTTTACCCCAACAATGTTTTCATTAGTTTCGCTCACTCTCGAAATCAAGCATTTTACAGCAGGTTGGAGCAGCCTGTATCTCAGCACAGGAATAAGGAAGGGAAGAATTCTAAGGATCATTTTGACTGCCTCCAGAAGTTAGATCAGATGGCAAATTGGATTTGGTGCTAGGTCTTTCCCTTTAGGTTTTACCCCAACAATGTTTTCATTAGTTTCGCTCACTCTCGAAATCAAGCATTTTACAGCAGGTTGGAGCAGCCTGTATCTCAGCACAGGAATAAGGTAGGGAAGAATTCTAAGGATCATTTTGACTGCCTCCAGAAGTTAGATCAGATGGCAAATTGGATTTGGTGCTAGGTCTTTCCCTTTAGGTTTTACCCCAACAATGTTTTCATTAGTTTCGCTCACTCTCGAAATCAAGCATTTTACAGCAGGTTGGAGCAGCCTGTATCTCAGCACAGGAATAAGGTAGGGAAGAATTCTAAGGATCATTTTGACTGCCTCCAGAAGTTAGATCAGATGGCAAATTGGATTTGGTGCTAGGTCTTTCCCTTTAGGTTTTACCCCAACAATGTTTTCATTAGTTTCGCTCACTCTCGAAATCAAGCATTTTACAGCAGGTTGGAGCAGCCTGTATCTCAGCACAGGAATAAGGTAGGGAAGAATTCTAAGGATCATTTTGACTGCCTCCAGAAGTTAGATCAGATGGCAAATTGGATTTGGTGCTAGGTCTTTCCCTTTAGGTTTTACCCCAACAATGTTTTCCTTAGTTTCGCTCACTCTCGAAATCAAGCATTTTACAGCAGGTTGGAGCAGCCTGTATCTCAGCACAGGAATAAGGTAGGGAAGAATTCTAAGGATCATTTTGACTGCCTCCAGAAGTTAGATCAGATGGCAAATTGGATTTGGTGCTAGGTCTTTCCCTTTAGGTTTTACCCCAACAATGTTTTCATTAGTTTCGCTCACTCTCGAAATCAAGCATTTTACAGCAGGTTGGAGCAGCCTGTATCTCAGCACAGGAATAAGGTAGGGAAGAATTCAAATACTCATTTTGACTGCCTCCAGAAGTTAGATCAGATGGCAAATTGGATTTGGTGCTAGGTCTTTCCCTTTAGGTTTTACCCCAACAATGTTTTCATTAGTTTCGCTCACTCTCGAAATCAAGCATTTTACAGCAGGTTGGAGCAGCCTGTATCTCAGCACAGGAATAAGGTAGGGAAGAATTCTAAGGCTCATTTTGACTGCCTCCAGAAGTTAGATCAGATGGCAAATTGGATTTGGTGCTAGGTCTTTCCCTTTAGGTTTTACCCCAACAATGTTTTCATTAGTTTCGCTCACTCTCGAAATCAAGCATTTTACAGCAGGTTGGAGCAGCCTGTATCTCAGCACAGGAATAAGGTAGGGAAGAATTCTAAGGATCATTTTGACTGCCTCCAGAAGTTAGATCAGATGGCAAATTGGATTTGGTGCTAGGTCTTTCCCTTTAGGTTTTACCCCAACAATGTTTTCATTAGTTTCGCTCACTCTCGAAATCAAGCATTTTACAGCAGGTTGGAGCAGCCTGTATCTCAGCACAGGAATAAGGTAGGGAAGAATTCTAAGGATCATTTTGACTGCCTCCAGAAGTTAGATCAGATGGCAAATTGGATTTGGTGCTAGGTCTTTCCCTTTAGGTTTTACCCCAACAATGTTTTCATTAGTTTCGCTCACTCTCGAAATCAAGCATTTTACAGCAGGTTGGAGCAGCCTGTATCTCAGCACAGGAATAAGGTAGGGAAGAATTCTAAGGATCATTTTGACTGCCTCCAGAAGTTAGATCAGATGGCAAATTGGATTTGGTGCTAGGTCTTTCCCTTTAGGTTTTACCCCAACAATGTTTTCATTAGTTTCGCTCACTCTCGAAATCAAGCATTTTACAGCAGGTTGGAGCAGCCTGTATCTCAGCACAGGAATAAGGAAGGGAAGAATTCTAAGGATCATTTTGACTGCCTCCAGAAGTTAGATCAGATGGCAAATTGGATTTGGTGCTAGGTCTTTCCCTTTAGGTTTTACCCCAACAATGTTTTCATTAGTTTCGCTCACTCTCGAAATCAAGCATTTTACAGCAGGTTGGAGCAGCCTGTATCTCAGCACAGGAATAAGGTAGGGAAGAATTCTAAGGATCATTTTGACTGCCTCCAGAAGTTAGATCAGATGGCAAATTGGATTTGGTGCTAGGTCTTTCCCTTTAGGTTTTACCCCAACAATGTTTTCATTAGTTTCGCTCACTCTCGAAATCAAGCATTTTACAGCAGGTTGGAGCAGCCTGTATCTCAGCACAGGAATAAGGTAGGGAAGAATTCTAAGGATCATTTTGACTGCCTCCAGAAGTTAGATCAGATGGCAAATTGGATTTGGTGCTAGGTCTTTCCCTTTAGGTTTTACCCCAACAATGTTTTCATTAGTTTCGCTCACTCTCGAAATCAAGCATTTTACAGCAGGTTGGAGCAGCCTGTATCTCAGCACAGGAATAAGGTAGGGAAGAATTCTAAGGATCATTTTGACTGCCTCCAGAAGTTAGATCAGATGGCAAATTGGATTTGGTGCTAGGTCTTTCCCTTTAGGTTTTACCCCAACAATGTTTTCCTTAGTTTCGCTCACTCTCGAAATCAAGCATTTTACAGCAGGTTGGAGCAGCCTGTATCTCAGCACAGGAATAAGGTAGGGAAGAATTCTAAGGATCATTTTGACTGCCTCCAGAAGTTAGATCAGATGGCAAATTGGATTTGGTGCTAGGTCTTTCCCTTTAGGTTTTACCCCAACAATGTTTTCATTAGTTTCGCTCACTCTCGAAATCAAGCATTTTACAGCAGGTTGGAGCAGCCTGTATCTCAGCACAGGAATAAGGTAGGGAAGAATTCAAATACTCATTTTGACTGCCTCCAGAAGTTAGATCAGATGGCAAATTGGATTTGGTGCTAGGTCTTTCCCTTTAGGTTTTACCCCAACAATGTTTTCATTAGTTTCGCTCACTCTCGAAATCAAGCATTTTACAGCAGGTTGGAGCAGCCTGTATCTCAGCACAGGAATAAGGTAGGGAAGAATTCTAAGGATCATTTTGACTGCCTCCAGAAGTTAGATCAGATGGCAAATTGGATTTGGTGCTAGGTCTTTCCCTTTAGGTTTTACCCCAACAATGTTTTCATTAGTTTCGCTCACTCTCGAAATCAAGCATTTTACAGCAGGTTGGAGCAGCCTGTATCTCAGCACAGGAATAAGGTAGGGAAGAATTCTAAGGATCATTTTGACTGCCTCCAGAAGTTAGATCAGATGGCAAATTGGATTTGGTGCTAGGTCTTTCCCTTTAGGTTTTACCCCAACAATGTTTTCATTAGTTTCGCTCACTCTCGAAATCAAGCATTTTACAGCAGGTTGGAGCAGCCTGTATCTCAGCACAGGAATAAGGTAGGGAAGAATTCTAAGGATCATTTTGACTGCCTCCAGAAGTTAGATCAGATGGCAAATTGGATTTGGTGCTAGGTCTTTCCCTTTAGGTTTTACCCCAACAATGTTTTCATTAGTTTCGCTCACTCTCGAAATCAAGCATTTTACAGCAGGTTGGAGCAGCCTGTATCTCAGCACAGGAATAAGGTAGGGAAGAATTCTAAGGATCATTTTGACTGCCTCCAGAAGTTAGATCAGATGGCAAATTGGATTTGGTGCTAGGTCTTTCCCTTTAGGTTTTACCCCAACAATGTTTTCATTAGTTTCGCTCACTCTCGAAATCAAGCATTTTACAGCAGGTTGGAGCAGCCTGTATCTCAGCACAGGAATAAGGTAGGGAAGAATTCTAAGGATCATTTTGACTGCCTCCAGAAGTTAGATCAGATGGCAAATTGGATTTGGTGCTAGGTCTTTCCCTTTAGGTTTTACCCCAACAATGTTTTCATTAGTTTCGCTCACTCTCGAAATCAAGCATTTTACAGCAGGTTGGAGCAGCCTGTATCTCAGCACAGGAATAAGGTAGGGAAGAATTCAAATACTCATTTTGACTGCCTCCAGAAGTTAGATCAGATGGCAAATTGGATTTGGTGCTAGGTCTTTCCCTTTAGGTTTTACCCCAACAATGTTTTCATTAGTTTCGCTCACTCTCGAAATCAAGCATTTTACAGCAGGTTGGAGCAGCCTGTATCTCAGCACAGGAATAAGGTAGGGAAGAATTCTAAGGATCATTTTGACTGCCTCCAGAAGTTAGATCAGATGGCAAATTGGATTTGGTGCTAGGTCTTTCCCTTTAGGTTTTACCCCAACAATGTTTTCATTAGTTTCGCTCACTCTCGAAATCAAGCATTTTACAGCAGGTTGGAGCAGCCTGTATCTCAGCACAGGAATAAGGTAGGGAAGAATTCTAAGGATCATTTTGACTGCCTCCAGAAGTTAGATCAGATGGCAAATTGGATTTGGTGCTAGGTCTTTCCCTTTAGGTTTTACCCCAACAATGTTTTCATTAGTTTCGCTCACTCTCGAAATCAAGCATTTTACAGCAGGTTGGAGCAGCCTGTATCTCAGCACAGGAATAAGGTAGGGAAGAATTCAAATACTCATTTTGACTGCCTCCAGAAGTTAGATCAGATGGCAAATTGGATTTGGTGCTAGGTCTTTCCCTTTAGGTTTTACCCCAACAATGTTTTCATTAGTTTTGCTCACTCTCGAAATCAAGCATTTTACAGCAGGTTGGAGCAGCCTGTATCTCAGCACAGGAATAAGGTAGGGAAGAATTCTAAGGATCATTTTGACTGCCTCCAGAAGTTAGATCAGATGGCAAATTGGATTTGGTGCTAGGTCTTTCCCTTTAGGTTTTACCCCAACAATGTTTTCATTAGTTTCGCTCACTCTCGAAATCAAGCATTTTACAGCAGGTTGGAGCAGCCTGTATCTCAGCACAGGAATAAGGTAGGGAAGAATTCTAAGGATCATTTTGACTGCCTCCAGAAGTTAGATCAGATGGCAAATTGGATTTGGTGCTAGGTCTTTCCCTTTAGGTTTTACCCCAACAATGTTTTCATTAGTTTCGCTCACTCTCGAAATCAAGCATTTTACAGCAGGTTGGAGCAGCCTGTATCTCAGCACAGGAATAAGGTAGGGAAGAATTCTAAGGATCATTTTGACTGCCTCCAGAAGTTAGATCAGATGGCAAATTGGATTTGGTGCTAGGTCTTTCCCTTTAGGTTTTACCCCAACAATGTTTTCATTAGTTTCGCTCACTCTCGAAATCAAGCATTTTACAGCAGGTTGGAGCAGCCTGTATCTCAGCACAGGAATAAGGTAGGGAAGAATTCTAAGGATCATTTTGACTGCCTCCAGAAGTTAGATCAGATGGCAAATTGGATTTGGTGCTAGGTCTTTCCCTTTAGGTTTTACCCCAACAATGTTTTCATTAGTTTCGCTCACTCTCGAAATCAAGCATTTTACAGCAGGTTGGAGCAGCCTGTATCTCAGCACAGGAATAAGGTAGGGAAGAATTCTAAGGATCATTTTGACTGCCTCCAGAAGTTAGATCAGATGGCAAATTGGATTTGGTGCTAGGTCTTTCCCTTTAGGTTTTACCCCAACAATGTTTTCATTAGTTTCGCTCACTCTCGAAATCAAGCATTTTACAGCAGGTTGGAGCAGCCTGTATCTCAGCACAGGAATAAGGTAGGGAAGAATTCTAAGGATCATTTTGACTGCCTCCAGAAGTTAGATCAGATGGCAAATTGGATTTGGTGCTAGGTCTTTCCCTTTAGGTTTTACCCCAACAATGTTTTCATTAGTTTCGCTCACTCTCGAAATCAAGCATTTTACAGCAGGTTGGAGCAGCCTGTATCTCAGCACAGGAATAAGGAAGGGAAGAATTCTAAGGATCATTTTGACTGCCTCCAGAAGTTAGATCAGATGGCAAATTGGATTTGGTGCTAGGTCTTTCCCTTTAGGTTTTACCCCAACAATGTTTTCATTAGTTTCGCTCACTCTCGAAATCAAGCATTTTACAGCAGGTTGGAGCAGCCTGTATCTCAGCATAGGAATAAGGTAGGGAAGAATTCAAATACTCATTTTGACTGCCTCCAGAAGTTAGATCAGATGGCAAATTGGATTTGGTGCTAGGTCTTTCCCTTTAGGTTTTACCCCAACAATGTTTTCATTAGTTTCGCTCACTCTCGAAATCAAGCATTTTACAGCAGGTTGGAGCAGCCTGTATCTCAGCACAGGAATAAGGTAGGGAAGAATTCTAAGGATCATTTTGACTGCCTCCAGAAGTTAGATCAGATGGCAAATTGGATTTGGTGCTAGGTCTTTCCCTTTAGGTTTTACCCCAACAATGTTTTCATTAGTTTCGCTCACTCTCGAAATCAAGCATTTTACAGCAGGTTGGAGCAGCCTGTATCTCAGCACAGGAATAAGGTAGGGAAGAATTCAAATACTCATTTTGACTGCCTCCAGAAGTTAGATCAGATGGCAAATTGGATTTGGTGCTAGGTCTTTCCCTTTAGGTTTTACCCCAACAATGTTTTCATTAGTTTCGCTCACTCTCGAAATCAAGCATTTTACAGCAGGTTGGAGCAGCCTGTATCTCAGCACAGGAATAAGGAAGGGAAGAATTCTAAGGATCATTTTGACTGCCTCCAGAAGTTAGATCAGATGGCAAATTGGATTTGGTGCTAGGTCTTTCCCTTTAGGTTTTACCCCAACAATGTTTTCATTAGTTTCGCTCACTCTCGAAATCAAGCATTTTACAGCAGGTTGGAGCAGCCTGTATCTCAGCACAGGAATAAGGTAGGGAAGAATTCTAAGGATCATTTTGACTGCCTCCAGAAGTTAGATCAGATGGCAAATTGGATTTGGTGCTAGGTCTTTCCCTTTAGGTTTTACCCCAACAATGTTTTCATTAGTTTCGCTCACTCTCGAAATCAAGCATTTTACAGCAGGTTGGAGCAGCCTGTATCTCAGCACAGGAATAAGGTAGGGAAGAATTCTAAGGATCATTTTGACTGCCTCCAGAAGTTAGATCAGATGGCAAATTGGATTTGGTGCTAGGTCTTTCCCTTTAGGTTTTACCCCAACAATGTTTTCATTAGTTTCGCTCACTCTCGAAATCAAGCATTTTACAGCAGGTTGGAGCAGCCTGTATCTCAGCACAGGAATAAGGTAGGGAAGAATTCAAATACTCATTTTGACTGCCTCCAGAAGTTAGATCAGATGGCAAATTGGATTTGGTGCTAGGTCTTTCCCTTTAGGTTTTACCCCAACAATGTTTTCATTAGTTTCGCTCACTCTCGAAATCAAGCATTTTACAGCAGGTTGGAGCAGCCTGTATCTCAGCACAGGAATAAGGTAGGGAAGAATTCTAAGGATCATTTTGACTGCCTCCAGAAGTTAGATCAGATGGCAAATTGGATTTGGTGCTAGGTCTTTCCCTTTAGGTTTTACCCCAACAATGTTTTCATTAGTTTCGCTCACTCTCGAAATCAAGCATTTTACAGCAGGTTGGAGCAGCCTGTATCTCAGCACAGGAATAAGGTAGGGAAGAATTCTAAGGATCATTTTGACTGCCTCCAGAAGTTAGATCAGATGGCAAATTGGATTTGGTGCTAGGTCTTTCCCTTTAGGTTTTACCCCAACAATGTTTTCATTAGTTTCGCTCACTCTCGAAATCAAGCATTTTACAGCAGGTTGGAGCAGCCTGTATCTCAGCACAGGAATAAGGTAGGGAAGAATTCTAAGGATCATTTTGACTGCCTCCAGAAGTTAGATCAGATGGCCAATTGGATTTGGTGCTAGGTCTTTCCCTTTAGGTTTTACCCCAACAATGTTTTCATTAGTTTCGCTCACTCTCGAAATCAAGCATTTTACAGCAGGTTGGAGCAGCCTGTATCTCAGCACAGGAATAAGGTAGGGAAGAATTCTAAGGATCATTTTGACTGCCTCCAGAAGTTAGATCAGATGGCAAATTGGATTTGGTGCTAGGTCTTTCCCTTTAGGTTTTACCCCAACAATGTTTTCATTAGTTTCGCTCACTCTCGAAATCAAGCATTTTACAGCAGGTTGGAGCAGCCTGTATCTCAGCACAGGAATAAGGTAGGGAAGAATTCTAAGGATCATTTTGACTGCCTCCAGAAGTTAGATCAGATGGCAAATTGGATTTGGTGCTAGGTCTTTCCCTTTAGGTTTTACCCCAACAATGTTTTCATTAGTTTCGCTCACTCTCGAAATCAAGCATTTTACAGCAGGTTGGAGCAGCCTGTATCTCAGCACAGGAATAAGGTAGGGAAGAATTCTAAGGATCATTTTGACTGCCTCCAGAAGTTAGATCAGATGGCAAATTGGATTTGGTGCTAGGTCTTTCCCTTTAGGTTTTACCCCAACAATGTTTTCATTAGTTTCGCTCACTCTCGAAATCAAGCATTTTACAGCAGGTTGGAGCAGCCTGTATCTCAGCACAGGAATAAGGTAGGGAAGAATTCTAAGGATCATTTTGACTGCCTCCAGAAGTTAGATCAGATGGCAAATTGGATTTGGTGCTAGGTCTTTCCCTTTAGGTTTTACCCCAACAATGTTTTCATTAGTTTCGCTCACTCTCGAAATCAAGCATTTTACAGCAGGTTGGAGCAGCCTGTATCTCAGCACAGGAATAAGGTAGGGAAGAATTCTAAGGATCATTTTGACTGCCTCCAGAAGTTAGATCAGATGGCAAATTGGATTTGGTGCTAGGTCTTTCCCTTTAGGTTTTACCCCAACAATGTTTTCATTAGTTTCGCTCACTCTCGAAATCAAGCATTTTACAGCAGGTTGGAGCAGCCTGTATCTCAGCACAGGAATAAGGTAGGGAAGAATTCTAAGGATCATTTTGACTGCCTCCAGAAGTTAGATCAGATGGCAAATTGGATTTGGTGCTAGGTCTTTCCCTTTAGGTTTTACCCCAACAATGTTTTCATTAGTTTCGCTCACTCTCGAAATCAAGCATTTTACAGCAGGTTGGAGCAGCCTGTATCTCAGCACAGGAATAAGGTAGGGAAGAATTCTAAGGATCATTTTGACTGCCTCCAGAAGTTAGATCAGATGGCAAATTGGATTTGGTGCTAGGTCTTTCCCTTTAGGTTTTACCCCAACAATGTTTTCATTAGTTTCGCTCACTCTCGAAATCAAGCATTTTACAGCAGGTTGGAGCAGCCTGTATCTCAGCACAGGAATAAGGTAGGGAAGAATTCTAAGGATCATTTTGACTGCCTCCAGAAGTTAGATCAGATGGCAAATTGGATTTGGTGCTAGGTCTTTCCCTTTAGGTTTTACCCCAACAATGTTTTCATTAGTTTCGCTCACTCTCGAAATCAAGCATTTTACAGCAGGTTGGAGCAGCCTGTATCTCAGCACAGGAATAAGGTAGGGAAGAATTCTAAGGATCATTTTGACTGCCTCCAGAAGTTAGATCAGATGGCAAATTGGATTTGGTGCTAGGCCTTTCCCTTTAGGTTTTACCCCAACAATGTTTTCATTAGTTTCGCTCACTCTCGGAATCAAGCATTTTACAGCAGGTTGGAGCAGCCTGTATCTCAGCACAGGAATAAGGTAGGGAAGAATTCCAATACTCATTTTGACTGCCTCCAGAAGTTAGATCAGATGGCAAATTGGATTTGGTGCTAGGTCTTTCCCTTTAGGTTTTACCCCAACAATGTTTTCATTAGTTTCGCTCACTCTCGAAATCAAGCATTTTACAGCAGGTTGGAGCAGCCTGTATCTCAGCACAGGAATAAGGTAGGGAAGAATTCTAAGGATCATTTTGACTGCCTCCAGAAGTTAGATCAGATGGCAAATTGGATTTGGTGCTAGGTCTTTCCCTTTAGGTTTTACCCCAACAATGTTTTCATTAGTTTCGCTCACTCTCGAAATCAAGCATTTTACAGCAGGTTGGAGCAGCCTGTATCTCAGCACAGGAATAAGGTAGGGAAGAATTCTAAGGATCATTTTGACTGCCTCCAGAAGTTAGATCAGATGGCAAATTGGATTTGGTGCTAGGTCTTTCCCTTTAGGTTTTACCCCAACAATGTTTTCATTAGTTTCGCTCACTCTCGAAATCAAGCATTTTACAGCAGGTTGGAGCAGCCTGTATCTCAGCACAGGAATAAGGTAGGGAAGAATTCTAAGGATCATTTTGACTGCCTCCAGAAGTTAGATCAGATGGCAAATTGGATTTGGTGCTAGGTCTTTCCCTTTAGGTTTTACCCCAACAATGTTTTCATTAGTTTCGCTCACTCTCGAAATCAAGCATTTTACAGCAGGTTGGAGCAGCCTGTATCTCAGCACAGGAATAAGGTAGGGAAGAATTCTAAGGATCATTTTGACTGCCTCCAGAAGTTAGATCAGATGGCAAATTGGATTTGGTGCTAGGTCTTTCCCTTTAGGTTTTACCCCAACAATGTTTTCATTAGTTTCGCTCACTCTCGAAATCAAGCATTTTACAGCAGGTTGGAGCAGCCTGTATCTCAGCACAGGAATAAGGTAGGGAAGAATTCAAATACTCATTTTGACTGCCCCCAGAAGTTAGATCAGATGGCAAATTGGATTTGGTGCTAGGCCTTTCCCTTTAGGTTTTACCCTAACAATGTATTCATTAGTTTCGCTCACTCTCGAAATCAAGCATTTTACAGCAGGTTGGAGCAGCCTGTATCTCAGCACAGGAATAAGGTAGGGAAGAATTCTAAGGATCATTTTGACTGCCTCCAGAAGTTAGATCAGATGGCAAATTGGATTTGGTGCTAGGTCTTTCCCTTTAGGTTTTACCCCAACAATGTTTTCATTAGTTTCGCTCACTCTCGAAATCAAGCATTTTACAGCAGGTTGGAGCAGCCTGTATCTCAGCACAGGAATAAGGTAGGGAAGAATTCTAAGGATCATTTTGACTGCCTCCAGAAGTTAGATCAGATGGCAAATTGGATTTGGTGCTAGGTCTTTCCCTTTAGGTTTTACCCCAACAATGTTTTCATTAGTTTCGCTCACTCTCGAAATCAAGCATTTTACAGCAGGTTGGAGCAGCCTGTATCTCAGCACAGGAATAAGGTAGGGAAGAATTCTAAGGATCATTTTGACTGCCTCCAGAAGTTAGATCAGATGGCAAATTGGATTTGGTGCTAGGTCTTTCCCTTTAGGTTTTACCCCAACAATGTTTTCATTAGTTTCGCTCACTCTCGAAATCAAGCATTTTACAGCAGGTTGGAGCAGCCTGTATCTCAGCACAGGAATAAGGTAGGGAAGAATTCTAAGGATCATTTTGACTGCCTCCAGAAGTTAGATCAGATGGCAAATTGGATTTGGTGCTAGGTCTTTCCCTTTAGGTTTTACCCCAACAATGTTTTCATTAGTTTCGCTCACTCTCGAAATCAAGCATTTTACAGCAGGTTGGAGCAGCCTGTATCTCAGCACAGGAATAAGGTAGGGAAGAATTCAAATACTCATTTTGACTGCCTCCAGAAGTTAGATCAGATGGCAAATTGGATTTGGTGCTAGGTCTTTCCCTTTAGGTTTTACCCCAACAATGTTTTCATTAGTTTCGCTCACTCTCGAAATCAAGCATTTTACAGCAGGTTGGAGCAGCCTGTATCTCAGCACAGGAATAAGGTAGGGAAGAATTCTAAGGATCATTTTGACTGCCTCCAGAAGTTAGATCAGATGGCAAATTGGATTTGGTGCTAGGTCTTTCCCTTTAGGTTTTACCCCAACAATGTTTTCATTAGTTTCGCTCACTCTCGAAATCAAGCATTTTACAGCAGGTTGGAGCAGCCTGTATCTCAGCACAGGAATAAGGTAGGGAAGAATTCTAAGGATCATTTTGACTGCCTCCAGAAGTTAGATCAGATGGCAAATTGGATTTGGTGCTAGGTCTTTCCCTTTAGGTTTTACCCCAACAATGTTTTCATTAGTTTCGCTCACTCTCGAAATCAAGCATTTTACAGCAGGTTGGAGCAGCCTGTATCTCAGCACAGGAATAAGGTAGGGAAGAATTCTAAGGATCATTTTGACTGCCTCCAGAAGTTAGATCAGATGGCAAATTGGATTTGCTGCTAGGTCTTTCCCTTTAGGTTTTACCCCAACAATGTTTTCATTAGTTTCGCTCACTCTCGAAATCAAGCATTTTACAGCAGGTTGGAGCAGCCTGTATCTCAGCACAGGAATAAGGTAGGGAAGAATTCTAAGGATCATTTTGACTGCCTCCAGAAGTTAGATCAGATGGCAAATTGGATTTGGTGCTAGGTCTTTCCCTTTAGGTTTTACCCCAACAATGTTTTCATTAGTTTCGCTCACTCTCGAAATCAAGCATTTTACAGCAGGTTGGAGCAGCCTGTATCTCAGCACAGGAATAAGGTAGGGAAGAATTCTAAGGATCATTTTGACTGCCTCCAGAAGTTAGATCAGATGGCAAATTGGATTTGGTGCTAGGTCTTTCCCTTTAGGTTTTACCCCAACAATGTTTTCATTAGTTTCGCTCACTCTCGAAATCAAGCATTTTACAGCAGGTTGGAGCAGCCTGTATCTCAGCACAGGAATAAGGTAGGGAAGAATTCTAAGGATCATTTTGACTGCCTCCAGAAGTTAGATCAGATGGCAAATTGGATTTGGTGCTAGGTCTTTCCCTTTAGGTTTTACCCCAACAATGTTTTCATTAGTTTCGCTCACTCTCGGAATCAAGCATTTTACAGCAGGTTGGAGCAGCCTGTATCTCAGCACAGGAATAAGGTAGGGAAGAATTCTAAGGATCATTTTGACTGCCTCCAGAAGTTAGATCAGATGGCAAATTGGATTTGGTGCTAGGTCTTTCCCTTTAGGTTTTACCCCAACAATGTTTTCATTAGTTTCGCTCACTCTCGAAATCAAGCATTTTACAGCAGGTTGGAGCAGCCTGTATCTCAGCACAGGAATAAGGTAGGGAAGAATTCTAAGGATCATTTTGACTGCCTCCAGAAGTTAGATCAGATGGCAAATTGGATTTGGTGCTAGGTCTTTCCCTTTAGGTTTTACCCCAACAATGTTTTCATTAGTTTCGCTCACTCTCGAAATCAAGCATTTTACAGCAGGTTGGAGCAGCCTGTATCTCAGCACAGGAATAAGGTAGGGAAGAATTCTAAGGATCATTTTGACTGCCTCCAGAAGTTAGATCAGATGGCAAATTGGATTTGGTGCTAGGTCTTTCCCTTTAGGTTTTACCCCAACAATGTTTTCATTAGTTTCGCTCACTCTCGAAATCAAGCATTTTACAGCAGGTTGGAGCAGCCTGTATCTCAGCATAGGAATAAGGAAGGGAAGAATTCTAAGGATCATTTTGACTGCCTCCAGAAGTTAGATCAGATGGCAAATTGGATTTGGTGCTAGGTCTTTCCCTTTAGGTTTTACCCCAACAATGTTTTCATTAGTTTCGCTCACTCTCGAAATCAAGCATTTTACAGCAGGTTGGAGCAGCCTGTATCTCAGCACAGGAATAAGGTAGGGAAGAATTCTAAGGATCATTTTGACTGCCTCCAGAAGTTAGATCAGATGGCAAATTGGATTTGGTGCTAGGTCTTTCCCTTTAGGTTTTACCCCAACAATGTTTTCATTAGTTTCGCTCACTCTCGAAATCAAGCATTTTACAGCAGGTTGGAGCAGCCTGTATCTCAGCACAGGAATAAGGTAGGGAAGAATTCAAATACTCATTTTGACTGCCTCCAGAAGTTAGATCAGATGGCAAATTGGATTTGGTGCTAGGTCTTTCCCTTTAGGTTTTACCCCAACAATGTTTTCATTAGTTTCGCTCACTCTCGAAATCAAGCATTTTACAGCAGGTTGGAGCAGCCTGTATCTCAGCACAGGAATAAGGAAGGGAAGAATTCTAAGGATCATTTTGACTGCCTCCAGAAGTTAGATCAGATGGCAAATTGGATTTGGTGCTAGGTCTTTCCCTTTAGGTTTTACCCCAACAATGTTTTCATTAGTTTCGCTCACTCTCGAAATCAAGCATTTTACAGCAGGTTGGAGCAGCCTGTATCTCAGCACAGGAATAAGGTAGGGAAGAATTCTAAGGATCATTTTGACTGCCTCCAGAAGTTAGATCAGATGGCAAATTGGATTTGGTGCTAGGTCTTTCCCTTTAGGTTTTACCCCAACAATGTTTTCATTAGTTTCGCTCACTCTCGAAATCAAGCATTTTACAGCAGGTTGGAGCAGCCTGTATCTCAGCACAGGAATAAGGTAGGGAAGAATTCTAAGGATCATTTTGACTGCCTCCAGAAGTTAGATCAGATGGCAAATTGGATTTGGTGCTAGGTCTTTCCCTTTAGGTTTTACCCCAACAATGTTTTCATTAGTTTCGCTCACTCTCGAAATCAAGCATTTTACAGCAGGTTGGAGCAGCCTGTATCTCAGCACAGGAATAAGGTAGGGAAGAATTCTAAGGATCATTTTGACTGCCTCCAGAAGTTAGATCAGATGGCAAATTGGATTTGGTGCTAGGTCTTTCCCTTTAGGTTTTACCCCAACAATGTTTTCATTAGTTTCGCTCACTCTCGAAATCAAGCATTTTACAGCAGGTTGGAGCAGCCTGTATCTCAGCACAGGAATAAGGTAGGGAAGAATTCCAATACTCATTTTGACTGCCTCCAGAAGTTAGATCAGATGGCAAATTGGATTTGGTGCTAGGTCTTTCCCTTTAGGTTTTACCCCAACAATGTTTTCATTAGTTTCGCTCACTCTCGAAATCAAGCATTTTACAGCAGGTTGGAGCAGCCTGTATCTCAGCACAGGAATAAGGTAGGGAAGAATTCTAAGGATCATTTTGACTGCCTCCAGAAGTTAGATCAGATGGCAAATTGGATTTGGTGCTAGGTCTTTCCCTTTAGGTTTTACCCCAACAATGTTTTCATTAGTTTCGCTCACTCTCAAAATCAAGCATTTTACAGCAGGTTGGAGCAGCCTGTATCTCAGCACAGGAATAAGGTAGGGAAGAATTCTAAGGATCATTTTGACTGCCTCCAGAAGTTAGATCAGATGGCAAATTGGATTTGGTGCTAGGTCTTTCCCTTTAGGTTTTACCCCAACAATGTTTTCATTAGTTTCGCTCACTCTCAAAATCAAGCATTTTACAGCAGGTTGGAGCAGCCTGTATCTCAGCACAGGAATAAGGTAGGGAAGAATTCAAATACTCATTTTGACTGCCTCCAGAAGTTAGATCAGATGGCAAATTGGATTTGGTGCTAGGCCTTTCCCTTTAGGTTTTACCCCAACAATGTTTTCATTAGTTTCGCTCACTCTCGAAATCAAGCATTTTACAGCAGGTTGGAGCAGCCTGTATCTCAGCACAGGAATAAGGTAGGGAAGAATTCTAAGGATCATTTTGACTGCCTCCAGAAGTTAGATCAGATGGCAAATTGGATTTGGTGCTAGGTCTTTCCCTTTAGGTTTTACCCCAACAATGTTTTCATTAGTTTCGCTCACTCTCGAAATCAAGCATTTTACAGCAGGTTGGAGCAGCCTGTATCTCAGCACAGGAATAAGGTAGGGAAGAATTCTAAGGATCATTTTGACTGCCTCCAGAAGTTAGATCAGATGGCAAATTGGATTTGGTGCTAGGTCTTTCCCTTTAGGTTTTACCCCAACAATGTTTTCATTAGTTTCGCTCACTCTCGAAATCAAGCATTTTACAGCAGGTTGGAGCAGCCTGTATCTCAGCACAGGAATAAGGTAGGGAAGAATTCTAAGGATCATTTTGACTGCCTCCAGAAGTTAGATCAGATGGCAAATTGGATTTGGTGCTAGGTCTTTCCCTTTAGGTTTTACCCCAACAATGTTTTCATTAGTTTCGCTCACTCTCGAAATCAAGCATTTTACAGCAGGTTGGAGCAGCCTGTATCTCAGCACAGGAATAAGGTAGGGAAGAATTCAAATACTCATTTTGACTGCCTCCAGAAGTTAGATCAGATGGCAAATTGGATTTGGTGCTAGGTCTTTCCCTTTAGGTTTTACCCCAACAATGTTTTCATTAGTTTCGCTCACTCTCGAAATCAAGCATTTTACAGCAGGTTGGAGCAGCCTGTATCTCAGCACAGGAATAAGGTAGGGAAGAATTCTAAGGATCATTTTGACTGCCTCCAGAAGTTAGATCAGATGGCCAATGCAATTTGGTGCTAGGTCTTTCCCTTTAGGTTTTACCCCAACAATGTTTTCATTAGTTTCGCTCACTCTCGAAATCAAGCATTTTACAGCAGGTTGGAGCAGCCTGTATCTCAGCACAGGAATAAGGTAGGGAAGAATTCTAAGGATCATTTTGACTGCCTCCAGAAGTTAGATCAGATGGCCAATGCAATTTGGTGCTAGGCCTTTCCCTTTAGGTTTTACCCCAACAATGTTTTCATTAGTTTCGCTCACTCTCGAAATCAAGCATTTTACAGCAGGTTGGAGCAGCCTGTATCTCAGCACAGGAATAAGGTAGGGAAGAATTCTAAGGATCATTTTGACTGCCTCCAGAAGTTAGATCAGATGGCAAATTGGATTTGGTGCTAGGTCTTTCCCTTTAGGTTTTACCCCAACAATGTTTTCATTAGTTTCGCTCACTCTCGAAATCAAGCATTTTACAGCAGGTTGGAGCAGCCTGTATCTCAGCACAGGAATAAGGTAGGGAAGAATTCTAAAGATCATTTTGACTGCCTCCAGAAGTTAGATCAGATGGCAAATTGGATTTGGTGCTAGGTCTTTCCCTTTAGGTTTTACCCCAACAATGTTTCCATTAGTTTCGCTCACTCTCGAAATCAAGCATTTTACAGCAGGTTGGAGCAGCCTGTATCTCAGCACAGGAATAAGGTAGGGAAGAATTCTAAGGATCATTTTGACTGCCTCCAGAAGTTAGATCAGATGGCAAATTGGATTTGGTGCTAGGTCTTTCCCTTTAGGTTTTACCCCAACAATGTTTTCATTAGTTTCGCTCACTCTCGAAATCAAGCATTTTACAGCAGGTTGGAGCAGCCTGTATCTCAGCACAGGAATAAGGTAGGGAAGAATTCTAAGGATCATTTTGACTGCCTCCAGAAGTTAGATCAGATGGCAAATTGGATTTGGTGCTAGGTCTTTCCCTTTAGGTTTTACCCCAACAATGTTTCCATTAGTTTCGCTCACTCTCGAAATCAAGCATTTTACAGCAGGTTGGAGCAGCCTGTATCTCAGCACAGGAATAAGGTAGGGAAGAATTCTAAGGATCATTTTGACTGCCTCCAGAAGTTAGATCAGATGGCAAATTGGATTTGGTGCTAGGTCTTTCCCTTTAGGTTTTACCCCAACAATGTTTTCATTAGTTTCGCTCACTCTCGAAATCAAGCATTTTACAGCAGGTTGGAGCAGCCTGTATCTCAGCACAGGAATAAGGTAGGGAAGAATTCTAAGGATCATTTTGACTGCCTCCAGAAGTTAGATCAGATGGCAAATTGGATTTGGTGCTAGGTCTTTCCCTTTAGGTTTTACCCCAACAATGTTTTCATTAGTTTCGCTCACTCTCGAAATCAAGCATTTTACAGCAGGTTGGAGCAGCCTGTATCTCAGCACAGGAATAAGGTAGGGAAGAATTCTAAGGATCATTTTGACTGCCTCCAGAAGTTAGATCAGATGGCAAATTGGATTTGGTGCTAGGTCTTTCCCTTTAGGTTTTACCCCAACAATGTTTTCATTAGTTTCGCTCACTCTCGAAATCAAGCATTTTACAGCAGGTTGGAGCAGCCTGTATCTCAGCACAGGAATAAGGTAGGGAAGAATTCTAAGGATCATTTTGACTGCCTCCAGAAGTTAGATCAGATGGCAAATTGGATTTGGTGCTAGGTCTTTCCCTTTAGGTTTTACCCCAACAATGTTTTCATTAGTTTCGCTCACTCTCGAAATCAAGCATTTTACAGCAGGTTGGAGCAGCCTGTATCTCAGCACAGGAATAAGGTAGGGAAGAATTCTAAGGATCATTTTGACTGCCTCCAGAAGTTAGATCAGATGGCAAATTGGATTTGGTGCTAGGTCTTTCCCTTTAGGTTTTACCCCAACAATGTTTTCATTAGTTTCGCTCACTCTCGAAATCAAGCATTTTACAGCAGGTTGGAGCAGCCTGTATCTCAGCACAGGAATAAGGTAGGGAAGAATTCTAAGGATCATTTTGACTGCCTCCAGAAGTTAGATCAGATGGCAAATTGGATTTGGTGCTAGGTCTTTCCCTTTAGGTTTTACCCCAACAATGTTTTCATTAGTTTCGCTCACTCTCGAAATCAAGCATTTTACAGCAGGTTGGAGCAGCCTGTATCTCAGCACAGGAATAAGGTAGGGAAGAATTCTAAGGATCATTTTGACTGCCTCCAGAAGTTAGATCAGATGGCAAATTGGATTTGGTGCTAGGTCTTTCCCTTTAGGTTTTACCCCAACAATGTTTTCATTAGTTTCGCTCACTCTCGAAATCAAGCATTTTACAGCAGGTTGGAGCAGCCTGTATCTCAGCACAGGAATAAGGTAGGGAAGAATTCTAAGGATCATTTTGACTGCCTCCAGAAGTTAGATCAGATGGCAAATTGGATTTGGTGCTAGGTCTTTCCCTTTAGGTTTTACCCCAACAATGTTTTCATTAGTTTCGCTCACTCTCGAAATCAAGCATTTTACAGCAGGTTGGAGCAGCCTGTATCTCAGCACAGGAATAAGGTAGGGAAGAATTCTAAGGATCATTTTGACTGCCTCCAGAAGTTAGATCAGATGGCAAATTGGATTTGCTGCTAGGTCTTTCCCTTTAGGTTTTACCCCAACAATGTTTTCATTAGTTTCGCTCACTCTCGAAATCAAGCATTTTACAGCAGGTTGGAGCAGCCTGTATCTCAGCACAGGAATAAGGTAGGGAAGAATTCTAAGGATCATTTTGACTGCCTCCAGAAGTTAGATCAGATGGCAAATTGGATTTGGTGCTAGGTCTTTCCCTTTAGGTTTTACCCCAACAATGTTTTCATTAGTTTCGCTCACTCTCGAAATCAAGCATTTTACAGCAGGTTGGAGCAGCCTGTATCTCAGCACAGGAATAAGGTAGGGAAGAATTCTAAGGATCATTTTGACTGCCTCCAGAAGTTAGATCAGATGGCAAATTGGATTTGGTGCTAGGTCTTTCCCTTTAGGTTTTACCCCAACAATGTTTTCATTAGTTTCGCTCACTCTCGAAATCAAGCATTTTACAGCAGGTTGGAGCAGCCTGTATCTCAGCACAGGAATAAGGTAGGGAAGAATTCTAAGGATCATTTTGACTGCCTCCAGAAGTTAGATCAGATGGCAAATTGGATTTGGTGCTAGGTCTTTCCCTTTAGGTTTTACCCCAACAATGTTTTCATTAGTTTCGCTCACTCTCGGAATCAAGCATTTTACAGCAGGTTGGAGCAGCCTGTATCTCAGCACAGGAATAAGGTAGGGAAGAATTCTAAGGATCATTTTGACTGCCTCCAGAAGTTAGATCAGATGGCAAATTGGATTTGGTGCTAGGTCTTTCCCTTTAGGTTTTACCCCAACAATGTTTTCATTAGTTTCGCTCACTCTCGAAATCAAGCATTTTACAGCAGGTTGGAGCAGCCTGTATCTCAGCACAGGAATAAGGTAGGGAAGAATTCTAAGGATCATTTTGACTGCCTCCAGAAGTTAGATCAGATGGCAAATTGGATTTGGTGCTAGGTCTTTCCCTTTAGGTTTTACCCCAACAATGTTTTCATTAGTTTCGCTCACTCTCGAAATCAAGCATTTTACAGCAGGTTGGAGCAGCCTGTATCTCAGCACAGGAATAAGGTAGGGAAGAATTCTAAGGATCATTTTGACTGCCTCCAGAAGTTAGATCAGATGGCAAATTGGATTTGGTGCTAGGTCTTTCCCTTTAGGTTTTACCCCAACAATGTTTTCATTAGTTTCGCTCACTCTCGAAATCAAGCATTTTACAGCAGGTTGGAGCAGCCTGTATCTCAGCATAGGAATAAGGAAGGGAAGAATTCTAAGGATCATTTTGACTGCCTCCAGAAGTTAGATCAGATGGCAAATTGGATTTGGTGCTAGGTCTTTCCCTTTAGGTTTTACCCCAACAATGTTTTCATTAGTTTCGCTCACTCTCGAAATCAAGCATTTTACAGCAGGTTGGAGCAGCCTGTATCTCAGCACAGGAATAAGGTAGGGAAGAATTCTAAGGATCATTTTGACTGCCTCCAGAAGTTAGATCAGATGGCAAATTGGATTTGGTGCTAGGTCTTTCCCTTTAGGTTTTACCCCAACAATGTTTTCATTAGTTTCGCTCACTCTCGAAATCAAGCATTTTACAGCAGGTTGGAGCAGCCTGTATCTCAGCACAGGAATAAGGTAGGGAAGAATTCAAATACTCATTTTGACTGCCTCCAGAAGTTAGATCAGATGGCAAATTGGATTTGGTGCTAGGTCTTTCCCTTTAGGTTTTACCCCAACAATGTTTTCATTAGTTTCGCTCACTCTCGAAATCAAGCATTTTACAGCAGGTTGGAGCAGCCTGTATCTCAGCACAGGAATAAGGAAGGGAAGAATTCTAAGGATCATTTTGACTGCCTCCAGAAGTTAGATCAGATGGCAAATTGGATTTGGTGCTAGGTCTTTCCCTTTAGGTTTTACCCCAACAATGTTTTCATTAGTTTCGCTCACTCTCGAAATCAAGCATTTTACAGCAGGTTGGAGCAGCCTGTATCTCAGCACAGGAATAAGGTAGGGAAGAATTCTAAGGATCATTTTGACTGCCTCCAGAAGTTAGATCAGATGGCAAATTGGATTTGGTGCTAGGTCTTTCCCTTTAGGTTTTACCCCAACAATGTTTTCATTAGTTTCGCTCACTCTCGAAATCAAGCATTTTACAGCAGGTTGGAGCAGCCTGTATCTCAGCACAGGAATAAGGTAGGGAAGAATTCTAAGGATCATTTTGACTGCCTCCAGAAGTTAGATCAGATGGCAAATTGGATTTGGTGCTAGGTCTTTCCCTTTAGGTTTTACCCCAACAATGTTTTCATTAGTTTCGCTCACTCTCGAAATCAAGCATTTTACAGCAGGTTGGAGCAGCCTGTATCTCAGCACAGGAATAAGGTAGGGAAGAATTCTAAGGATCATTTTGACTGCCTCCAGAAGTTAGATCAGATGGCAAATTGGATTTGGTGCTAGGTCTTTCCCTTTAGGTTTTACCCCAACAATGTTTTCATTAGTTTCGCTCACTCTCGAAATCAAGCATTTTACAGCAGGTTGGAGCAGCCTGTATCTCAGCACAGGAATAAGGTAGGGAAGAATTCCAATACTCATTTTGACTGCCTCCAGAAGTTAGATCAGATGGCAAATTGGATTTGGTGCTAGGTCTTTCCCTTTAGGTTTTACCCCAACAATGTTTTCATTAGTTTCGCTCACTCTCGAAATCAAGCATTTTACAGCAGGTTGGAGCAGCCTGTATCTCAGCACAGGAATAAGGTAGGGAAGAATTCTAAGGATCATTTTGACTGCCTCCAGAAGTTAGATCAGATGGCAAATTGGATTTGGTGCTAGGTCTTTCCCTTTAGGTTTTACCCCAACAATGTTTTCATTAGTTTCGCTCACTCTCAAAATCAAGCATTTTACAGCAGGTTGGAGCAGCCTGTATCTCAGCACAGGAATAAGGTAGGGAAGAATTCTAAGGATCATTTTGACTGCCTCCAGAAGTTAGATCAGATGGCAAATTGGATTTGGTGCTAGGTCTTTCCCTTTAGGTTTTACCCCAACAATGTTTTCATTAGTTTCGCTCACTCTCAAAATCAAGCATTTTACAGCAGGTTGGAGCAGCCTGTATCTCAGCACAGGAATAAGGTAGGGAAGAATTCAAATACTCATTTTGACTGCCTCCAGAAGTTAGATCAGATGGCAAATTGGATTTGGTGCTAGGCCTTTCCCTTTAGGTTTTACCCCAACAATGTTTTCATTAGTTTCGCTCACTCTCGAAATCAAGCATTTTACAGCAGGTTGGAGCAGCCTGTATCTCAGCACAGGAATAAGGTAGGGAAGAATTCTAAGGATCATTTTGACTGCCTCCAGAAGTTAGATCAGATGGCAAATTGGATTTGGTGCTAGGTCTTTCCCTTTAGGTTTTACCCCAACAATGTTTTCATTAGTTTCGCTCACTCTCGAAATCAAGCATTTTACAGCAGGTTGGAGCAGCCTGTATCTCAGCACAGGAATAAGGTAGGGAAGAATTCTAAGGATCATTTTGACTGCCTCCAGAAGTTAGATCAGATGGCAAATTGGATTTGGTGCTAGGTCTTTCCCTTTAGGTTTTACCCCAACAATGTTTTCATTAGTTTCGCTCACTCTCGAAATCAAGCATTTTACAGCAGGTTGGAGCAGCCTGTATCTCAGCACAGGAATAAGGTAGGGAAGAATTCTAAGGATCATTTTGACTGCCTCCAGAAGTTAGATCAGATGGCAAATTGGATTTGGTGCTAGGTCTTTCCCTTTAGGTTTTACCCCAACAATGTTTTCATTAGTTTCGCTCACTCTCGAAATCAAGCATTTTACAGCAGGTTGGAGCAGCCTGTATCTCAGCACAGGAATAAGGTAGGGAAGAATTCTAAGGATCATTTTGACTGCCTCCAGAAGTTAGATCAGATGGCAAATTGGATTTGGTGCTAGGTCTTTCCCTTTAGGTTTTACCCCAACAATGTTTTCATTAGTTTCGCTCACTCTCGAAATCAAGCATTTTACAGCAGGTTGGAGCAGCCTGTATCTCAGCACAGGAATAAGGTAGGGAAGAATTCAAATACTCATTTTGACTGCCTCCAGAAGTTAGATCAGATGGCAAATTGGATTTGGTGCTAGGTCTTTCCCTTTAGGTTTTACCCCAACAATGTTTTCATTAGTTTCGCTCACTCTCGAAATCAAGCATTTTACAGCAGGTTGGAGCAGCCTGTATCTCAGCACAGGAATAAGGTAGGGAAGAATTCTAAGGATCATTTTGACTGCCTCCAGAAGTTAGATCAGATGGCCAATGCAATTTGGTGCTAGGTCTTTCCCTTTAGGTTTTACCCCAACAATGTTTTCATTAGTTTCGCTCACTCTCGAAATCAAGCATTTTACAGCAGGTTGGAGCAGCCTGTATCTCAGCACAGGAATAAGGTAGGGAAGAATTCTAAGGATCATTTTGACTGCCTCCAGAAGTTAGATCAGATGGCCAATGCAATTTGGTGCTAGGCCTTTCCCTTTAGGTTTTACCCCAACAATGTTTTCATTAGTTTCGCTCACTCTCGAAATCAAGCATTTTACAGCAGGTTGGAGCAGCCTGTATCTCAGCACAGGAATAAGGTAGGGAAGAATTCTAAGGATCATTTTGACTGCCTCCAGAAGTTAGATCAGATGGCAAATTGGATTTGGTGCTAGGTCTTTCCCTTTAGGTTTTACCCCAACAATGTTTTCATTAGTTTCGCTCACTCTCGAAATCAAGCATTTTACAGCAGGTTGGAGCAGCCTGTATCTCAGCACAGGAATAAGGTAGGGAAGAATTCTAAGATCATTTTGACTGCCTCCAGAAGTTAGATCAGATGGCAAATTGGATTTGGTGCTAGGTCTTTCCCTTTAGGTTTTACCCCAACAATGTTTCCATTAGTTTCGCTCACTCTCGAAATCAAGCATTTTACAGCAGGTTGGAGCAGCCTGTATCTCAGCACAGGAATAAGGTAGGGAAGAATTCTAAGGATCATTTTGACTGCCTCCAGAAGTTAGATCAGATGGCAAATTGGATTTGGTGCTAGGTCTTTCCCTTTAGGTTTTACCCCAACAATGTTTTCATTAGTTTCGCTCACTCTCGAAATCAAGCATTTTACAGCAGGTTGGAGCAGCCTGTATCTCAGCACAGGAATAAGGTAGGGAAGAATTCTAAGGATCATTTTGACTGCCTCCAGAAGTTAGATCAGATGGCAAATTGGATTTGGTGCTAGGTCTTTCCCTTTAGGTTTTACCCCAACAATGTTTCCATTAGTTTCGCTCACTCTCGAAATCAAGCATTTTACAGCAGGTTGGAGCAGCCTGTATCTCAGCACAGGAATAAGGTAGGGAAGAATTCTAAGGATCATTTTGACTGCCTCCAGAAGTTAGATCAGATGGCAAATTGGATTTGGTGCTAGGTCTTTCCCTTTAGGTTTTACCCCAACAATGTTTTCATTAGTTTCGCTCACTCTCGAAATCAAGCATTTTACAGCAGGTTGGAGCAGCCTGTATCTCAGCACAGAATAAGGTAGGGAAGAATTCTAAGGATCATTTTGACTGCCTCCAGAAGTTAGATCAGATGGCAAATTGGATTTGGTGCTAGGTCTTTCCCTTTAGGTTTTACCCCAACAATGTTTTCATTAGTTTCGCTCACTCTCGAAATCAAGCATTTTACAGCAGGTTGGAGCAGCCTGTATCTCAGCACAGGAATAAGGTAGGGAAGAATTCTAAGGATCATTTTGACTGCCTCCAGAAGTTAGATCAGATGGCAAATTGGATTTGGTGCTAGGTCTTTCCCTTTAGGTTTTACCCCAACAATGTTTTCATTAGTTTCGCTCACTCTCGAAATCAAGCATTTTACAGCAGGTTGGAGCAGCCTGTATCTCAGCACAGGAATAAGGTAGGGAAGAATTCTAAGGATCATTTTGACTGCCTCCAGAAGTTAGATCAGATGGCAAATTGGATTTGGTGCTAGGTCTTTCCCTTTAGGTTTTACCCCAACAATGTTTTCATTAGTTTCGCTCACTCTCGAAATCAAGCATTTTACAGCAGGTTGGAGCAGCCTGTATCTCAGCACAGGAATAAGGTAGGGAAGAATTCTAAGGATCATTTTGACTGCCTCCAGAAGTTAGATCAGATGGCAAATTGGATTTGGTGCTAGGTCTTTCCTTTAGGTTTTACCCCAACAATGTTTTCATTAGTTTCGCTCACTCTCGAAATCAAGCATTTTACAGCAGGTTGGAGCAGCCTGTATCTCAGCACAGGAATAAGGTAGGGAAGAATTCTAAGGATCATTTTGACTGCCTCCAGAAGTTAGATCAGATGGCAAATTGGATTTGGTGCTAGGTCTTTCCCTTTAGGTTTTACCCCAACAATGTTTTCATTAGTTTCGCTCACTCTCGAAATCAAGCATTTTACAGCAGGTTGGAGCAGCCTGTATCTCAGCACAGGAATAAGGTAGGGAAGAATTCTAAGGATCATTTTGACTGCCTCCAGAAGTTAGATCAGATGGCAAATTGGATTTGGTGCTAGGCCTTTCCCTTTAGGTTTTACCCCAACAATGTTTTCATTAGTTTCGCTCACTCTCGGAATCAAGCATTTTACAGCAGGTTGGAGCAGCCTGTATCTCAGCACAGGAATAAGGTAGGGAAGAATTCTAAGGATCATTTTGACTGCCTCCAGAAGTTAGATCAGATGGCAAATTGGATTTGGTGCTAGGTCTTTCCCTTTAGGTTTTACCCCAACAATGTTTTCATTAGTTTCGCTCACTCTCGAAATCAAGCATTTTACAGCAGGTTGGAGCAGCCTGTATCTCAGCACAGGAATAAGGTAGGGAAGAATTCTAAGGATCATTTTGACTGCCTCCAGAAGTTAGATCAGATGGCAAATTGGATTTGGTGCTAGGTCTTTCCCTTTAGGTTTTAACCCAACAATGTTTTCATTAGTTTCGCTCACTCTCGAAATCAAGCATTTTACAGCAGGTTGGAGCAGCCTGTATCTCAGCACAGGAATAAGGTAGGGAAGAATTCTAAGGATCATTTTGACTGCCTCCAGAAGTTAGATCAGATGGCAAATTGGATTTGGTGCTAGGTCTTTCCCTTTAGGTTTTACCCCAACAATGTTTTCATTAGTTTCGCTCACTCTCGAAATCAAGCATTTTACAGCAGGTTGGAGCAGCCTGTATCTCAGCACAGGAATAAGGTAGGGAAGAATTCAAATCCTCATTTTGACTGCCTCCAGAAGTTAGATCAGATGGCAAATTGGATTTGGTGCTAGGTCTTTCCCTTTAGGTTTTACCCCAACAATGTTTTCATTAGTTTCGCTCACTCTCGAAATCAAGCATTTTACAGCAGGTTGGAGCAGCCTGTATCTCAGCACAGGAATAAGGTAGGGAAGAATTCAAATACTCATTTTGACTGCCTCCAGAAGTTAGATCAGATGGCAAATTGGATTTGGTGCTAGGTCTTTCCCTTTAGGTTTTACCCCAACAATGTTTTCATTAGTTTCGCTCACTCTCGAAATCAAGCATTTTACAGCAGGTTGGAGCAGCCTGTATCTCAGCACAGGAATAAGGTAGGGAAGAATTCTAAGGATCATTTTGACTGCCTCCAGAAGTTAGATCAGATGGCAAATTGGATTTGGTGCTAGGTCTTTCCCTTTAGGTTTTACCCCAACAATGTTTTCATTAGTTTCGCTCACTCTCGAAATCAAGCATTTTACAGCAGGTTGGAGCAGCCTGTATCTCAGCACAGGAATAAGGTAGGGAAGAATTCTAAGGATCATTTTGACTGCCTCCAGAAGTTAGATCAGATGGCAAATTGGATTTGGTGCTAGGTCTTTCCCTTTAGGTTTTACCCCAACAATGTTTTCATTAGTTTCGCTCACTCTCGAATCAAGCATTTTACAGCAGGTTGGAGCAGCCTGTATCTCAGCACAGGAATAAGGTAGGGAAGAATTCTAAGGATCATTTTGACTGCCTCCAGAAGTTAGATCAGATGGCAAATTGGATTTGGTGCTAGGTCTTTCCCTTTAGGTTTTACCCCAACAATGTTTTCATTAGTTTCGCTCACTCTCGAAATCAAGCATTTTACAGCAGGTTGGAGCAGCCTGTATCTCAGCACAGGAATAAGGTAGGGAAGAATTCTAAGGATCATTTTGACTGCCTCCAGAAGTTAGATCAGATGGCAAATTGGATTTGGTGCTAGGTCTTTCCCTTTAGGTTTTACCCCAACAATGTTTTCATTAGTTTCGCTCACTCTCGAAATCAAGCATTTTACAGCAGGTTGGAGCAGCCTGTATCTCAGCACAGGAATAAGGTAGGGAAGAATTCTAAGGATCATTTTGACTGCCTCCAGAAGTTAGATCAGATGGCAAATTGGATTTGGTGCTAGGTCTTTCCCTTTAGGTTTTACCCCAACAATGTTTTCATTAGTTTCGCTCACTCTCGAAATCAAGCATTTTACAGCAGGTTGGAGCAGCCTGTATCTCAGCACAGGAATAAGGTAGGGAAGAATTCTAAGGATCATTTTGACTGCCTCCAGAAGTTAGATCAGATGGCAAATTGGATTTGGTGCTAGGCCTTTCCCTTTAGGTTTTACCCCAACAATGTTTTCATTAGTTTCGCTCACTCTCGAAATCAAGCATTTTACAGCAGGTTGGAGCAGCCTGTATCTCAGCACAGGAATAAGGTAGGGAAGAATTCAAATACTCATTTTGACTGCCTCCAGAAGTTAGATCAGATGGCAAATTGGATTTGGTGCTAGGTCTTTCCCTTTAGGTTTTACCCCAACAATGTTTTCATTAGTTTCGCTCACTCTCGAAATCAAGCATTTTACAGCAGGTTGGAGCAGCCTGTATCTCAGCACAGGAATAAGGTAGGGAAGAATTCAAATACTCATTTTGACTGCCTCCAGAAGTTAGATCAGATGGCAAATTGGATTTGGTGCTAGGTCTTTCCCTTTAGGTTTTACCCCAACAATGTTTTCATTAGTTTCGCTCACTCTCGAAATCAAGCATTTTACAGCAGGTTGGAGCAGCCTGTATCTCAGCACAGGAATAAGGTAGGGAAGAATTCTAAGGATCATTTTGACTGCCTCCAGAAGTTAGATCAGATGGCAGATAGGATTTGGTGCTAGGTCTTTCCCTTTAGGTTTTACCCCAACAATGTTTTCATTAGTTTCGCTCACTCTCGAAATCAAGCATTTTACAGCAGGTTGGAGCAGCCTGTATCTCAGCACAGGAATAAGGTAGGGAAGAATTCTAAGGATCATTTTGACTGCCTCCAGAAGTTAGATCAGATGGCAAATTGGATTGGTGCTAGGTCTTTCCCTTTAGGTTTTACCCCAACAATGTTTTCATTAGTTTCGCTCACTCTCGAAATCAAGCATTTTACAGCAGGTTGGAGCAGCCTGTATCTCAGCACAGGAATAAGGTAGGGAAGAATTCTAAGGATCATTTTGACTGCCTCCAGAAGTTAGATCAGATGGCAAATTGGATTTGGTGCTAGGCCTTTCCCTTTAGGTTTTACCCCAACAATGTTTTCATTAGTTTCGATCACTCTCGAAATCAAGCATTTTACAGCAGGTTGGAGCAGCCTGTATCTCAGCACAGGAATAAGGTAGGGAAGAATTCAAATACTCATTTTGACTGCCTCCAGAAGTTAGATCAGATGGCAAATTGGATTTGGTGCTAGGTCTTTCCCTTTAGGTTTTACCCCAACAATGTTTTCATTAGTTTCGCTCACTCTCGAAATCAAGCATTTTACAGCAGGTTGGAGCAGCCTGTATCTCAGCACAGGAATAAGGTAGGGAAGAATTCTAAGGATCATTTTGACTGCCTC